>NW_027203846.1:0-52269 GCF_024711535.1 Dipodomys merriami
CATGGTGTTTTAGGTTGACAAGTCAGTTCTGACTTCTTAGAGATAGATTTTGCACATTGCTTACACTCATCAGGCTTCTCTGGATATTTCCTCTGAGGTTTTGTAAGGTGTAAATCCTTACTGATTGAATTCTTAATTCACTACCTGTATAAGAATTCTCTCCTGTGTGTCTTTTCTGATTCATAGTGTCTGTACACCTTAAGTGGAATGTTTTTCCACATATAGTGCTTTCAGGTCTTTTGCTCCCTCCCTGACAAATTTCTTGGGCAAGAAGAGCAGACTTATCATATTCTTCTCTATATTCATTATGGTTATAAGCAGGATCTCTGACACAAACCCAATTATGTGGAAAGAATATGGTCTCTGAGTTTAAAATCTTCCCTCCTCCATATTCAAAATACTGAAGCTCATTTGTACTCTCATAATTTTGACTAAAAGGCTCCAAATGTGTAACGAATTGTTTATCTATAGGAGACAGACCAGGCATATATGTAGCAGGCATCTCACCAGGCTCGCAATAAGGGAACATGTTCTGATGCTGAATGAACTCTACCTTCCTCACCCTTAAGGAGTTCTCGTCATTCCTATTCAGCTCTGGCTTCTGTTTTGAGGCCAAGTTAGAAGTTGTTAGTAATCTCACTCTTTGCTCCACTCTGTTACTATTCATGACAGCCACTTCACACAGACATTCATCTGAACCTTCCTGGTACATTGTAATCACATCCTCCATTACTTGAACATTTAAAATGAGTCATGAAACAAAAAAAAACAAAAACATAAATGAGATCCTTATTGTAAAGGTAAAGATACTTTCCCATACTGTTAGTGATTTTAAAGTACTAAAATAGGTATTGATTTATGAGAGATATATTTCTTTCTCCATAATGTATTGATTAAGAAACTAATACTAATATTTTATGATGGAATTTTTTTTCTGCTTCAGTTCTCTTGTCTTTTTTATATCAGAGGAATTATTTACACAAATTACTAAAGTATTTACTGCTAGCATTTTAGGCTGCATATGGTCATATGTAGTATTCTTGGTTTTTTTCTGAAGTATTGCTTTGCTTGATCTTAGGGGACTAGCTGCTTTGTTTTTTTCCTTAAAATAATATATATTATGCGACTCTACATCTTAAATATTAGGAGAAGAGTATTTTCTAATTTTGGAGATCATACCTTTTTTTTATACAAGCCTTTTGCCTGTCACCTGAGGGTAAGGTTTTATACACACATCTCTTCGGTTCTAACTTCCCACAATGAATTATTTTAAGTATCTTAGTAATTTTAAAATTTGTTTCTCTACTTTTTAGACCAAGTTTCATCAAAATTTACTCCTGCCCCTCAAACCCATGGAAGCTCAAAGATTCTCCAGCTCACCACCTAGTTAATCATTCTCTCTAGACTAAAACTTTGATTCTGTATCCTGGCGACTCCCCACCTTATCATTATCAGAGGATAGAAGTCCTGATATATTCATATCGTATACCTGCCTTGTCCTAGTTTCAAAGAAAATGAAATCTCATTTTCGACATTTCTAATTTTCTTTTTTGTCAGAACAATTTCCACACCGAGAAAGAATTGCTAACTTTAACTTTATTGCCATTCACAGTTCAGTATGTATCTACATGCATTTTTGATTCACAAATCTAACACAAAGAATCACCTAGTTCTCTGCAACACATGGGACTCAGGGGAATTAGGAATATTATTGGTCAGTACAGAGCATGATGAACTTACCAACTCAGTTCTGGATCCAAGATCGCTATGGAACTTGCCTTGACTCACCTGTGAAATTCTTTTTTTTTATTGTGAAAATACTGTACAGAGGGATTACCATTACATGGGCAAGATAATGAGTACATTTCTTATCAAGCATTGTTGCCTCCTCCATTGTTTCCCATTCCCGTCCCTTCCCATCCCTACCACCAGCCATCCTACCCAACCCTCTCCCCTCCCAGTCTCCCCAACCAAAGTTGTAAAGTTCATTTTTAGACATAACGACTTGTACATCTCATTGTTGCAATGGGTACAACTGTATCCTTATTTAAATGAGTTGTTTTCTCCCTTCCCCTCCACAAATTATACCAACATCAAATACAGTGTAGGCAGGGTTTATACCATGGGGGAGGGGCATACAAAGGAACAAAGAAATAATCTTATAAATATGTTAGGAAACAATCACATGAAAGAAAAAATATTGAATACTTATCTTGGGTTTCATTTCCCTAACATCAACTTATCTGACTTTTTCTGCTTGACTCACACATAGTTATTGCAAATAAGGGAAACCATTGGGCCTATGTTTCTTTGGGCCTGGCTTACTTCACTTAATATAATTTTTTCTAAGTCTTTCCATTTCCTAAGAAATAGGGCAATGTCATTCTTTCTGATAAAGGCATAGAATTCCATTGTGCATATATACCACATTTTCTTGAGCCATTCGTTTACTGAGGGGCATATGGGTTGGTTCCATGTCTTAGCTATGGTAAATAATGCAACAATAAGGGAAGGGGGTATAATTTGGTTGGGGGGTGGGGGAGGCTGGGAAGGGAGGTGAAGGGTAAACAAAGGAGGAGGCTGCAATGCTTGGTAAGAAATGTATGCATTATCCTGCCCATGTAATTGTAGCCCCTCTGTACAGTATGTTCTCAAATAAAATAAAATTAAATTAAAAAAATAATGCAGCAATAAATATACTGGTGCTGGGAACTTTAGTGTGTTCTTGTTTGTGATCATTTGGGTAAATGCCCAAAAGTGGGTTTGCTCGGTCATAGGCGAACACTATGTGGAATCTTTTGAGGAACCTCCATACTGCTTTCCAAAGTGGTTGAACAAGTTTACACTCCCACTAACAATGCAGTAAGGTTCCCTACTGTCCACACCCCTCCAGTATCTGTTATTATTAGGCCTGTGAAATTCTAGTCTGAGGCTTCTCCCATATATGGCTTTTCATCTTGCTCCAGCTTGACAATTAAATGAAGTTTAGAAACACAGTGCCCTGTTAATAAGAAAGAGTGGGGACCTATTGCTCATGTTGTGTCAAACTATTTAATGCTAGCATTTTAGGCTGCGTATTGTCGTATTTAGTATTCTTGGTTTTTTTCTGAAATATTGTTTTGCTTAATCTTAGGGGAATAGCTGCTTTGTGTTGTTTTTTTCCCCTTAAAATAATACATATTATGCTACTCTACTTCTCAAACATTACGAGAAGAGTATTTTCTAATTTTGGAGATCGTACCTTTTTTTAATACAAGCCTTTGCCTGTCACCTTAGGGTAAGGTTTTATACCCACATCTCTTCAGTTCTAACATCCCACTATATATATATATATACCCACTATATATATATATATATATATATATATATATATATATATATATATATGTGTGTGTGTGTGTGTGTGTGTGTGTGTGTGTGTAGTGTGTGTATGTATATGTATATATATATGTATGTATATATATATGTGTGTGTGTGTGTGTGTGTGTGTGTGTGTGTGCGTGCGTGCAGTGGTTCATGCCTGTAATACAGGCTGCTTCAAAGTCTGATGCCTGAGGCTTTCATTTTGAAGCCAGTAATGCCAGTAAAGTCTCCATGAGACACTTATTCAAATTAAGCACTCATAAACTGGAAGTGCAGCTAGGCTCAAACTAATAGAATGTTAGCCTGGAGAAAAAGAACTGAGTTCAAGCCACACAACCTTCAATGTTTAAACCAATGCTGAGGGAAAGTCAACCATCAAGCCAGTGAGAAATGAGAAAGATTTGGAGCAACCTGGTAAACAGAATATCTGAGATCTTACAGCTATTTTGACCTAGTTCTCATAAGATAACATCCTATGTTAATCATTTTTGTTTTTAAATTTCTAGATATAAAAGTGTGGTCATAGATAGCCAGATGCTTCCTTCATAAGTAAAAAAGAACTGCTAGCATGAACTTTCATGAACATCGCCTACTTCCTATAATACCAATTATATATTTATTAGTATAAAATATTTCTTAACCAGCTTTGCATTTTAATAGGCCTTAAGGTTAGGATGAATGTAAATAGATAGAGGCTTGAGGAACTTTCAAGAAAAACCCCCAAAAATGTGAAACATGACCACCACAAGAAGGATAGAGTAAAAAATATGAAGAGGGACATGATCTAAAAAAAAATAGAAGAAAAGTTTTAACAATTGCAATAAAATATGGCACTAATTTCTTGTTCAGTGCTTAAAAGGAAAGATTTTTTATTCCCAAAATGAAATCCATTACAAATGAACAATGGCCAACAATCCCTCCAATACAGTCATGCTTGAAAATATCAGAGGTGAATGATGCATAACACACAAAAATGAAAATATATCTGTAAAGTGTTGAAAGAAAATAGACTTCAATATACAATCCAGTGGGGAAAGGGCCTCTTCTAACAAAATACATTGAAGGTATTTCTAGGGAAAGAGAATGCTTCATTAATACATCTTCATTTTAAGTGTTACAATAAATTATCCTGCTTCAAGTGAAAAAAATTGACAACTTATATCTACATAGAGGACAAGATTATTAAAATGGTAAATGTGTAGGTAAAAGAATGTATAGAATACATATTGTATATAATTCCTTTTGTGGAAGGAAAACATAGCACAATATTCATGATTCATAAGCATGAAACTTCAATATGCAAACATATAAGTGTATTAAAAACAAAATACATTAACTGGGCATATAGATCAATTAATATTGTACTTGCCTGGCAAATATGAAGGCTTGAGTTCAAAGAATTAATTCTACAAAAACACTTAAAAGGGGAATAGATTTAGGTTATAAATATGATTATTCTATTGAAAAGTAACTATATTATGCCAGATAGAGCTACTGTGAGAATACTGTAAAATTTTAATGTTCTTAGTAAAAGTACAGCGAAGTACCTCCAGCAAGTTAATTTACTATGTGTACCTAGCAAAGAATGTGAAAGGGTAGGAAATTTGTGTGCTTGAAGTTCAATAGTATAACCATTTTCCTGCACATGGTACTTCTTCTGAAGCTCTATGCTTCAGCCTGAGAATGGCCTTTGTTTTTTACATAAAAATCTCTGGTTATTTCTTTATAAAGTAAATTTTCAATCAAATTACCAACTAGATTATAACGACTTTATAATATCCTTTCCAAAAAAATCTTGCAGGCCTTCCATATTTTGAGTTGCACAAATTCAATGGAACATAGAAACAAATGTTTGAAAAAGTATAGCACCTGTATTGAGCATGCAGTCTTATTTTTATCCTATGAACAATCCAGTATAACAACTATATACATCAGATTTAATTTGTAATAGAGGTGGTTCACATTGTATAGGAGAATACCTGCATGTTATATGAGAGGTGATTTACAGTGAAATGGAGGTTTGCAGATTACATAGAAGCAAAATAAGAAATAAATATGAGACGAGGAAGCAGATAATAAATTATACTAACATCAAATACAGTGAAAAGAGAGGTTATAATATGGGGGAGGGACATACAAAGCAACAAAAAAGTCACATGATACCTTGTAAATACATTAGAAACAATAGCAATGAAGAAAAACCACTTGTGTCCCTATTTTGGGGTTCATTTTGCTTAACATCATCTTATCTATGTCCTCTTTAGAGAAATTTCTCTTTAAGTCTTTAGCCCACTTATTTATCGGGTAGTTGTTTCTTTGAGGATTTGCTGTTGAGGGATTTAACTTTTTTGAGTTCTAAGTATATTTTAGATATGAGACCCTTGTCTACTGTATGACTAGTGAAGATCTTATCCCAATCCATGGGCTTTCTATTCATCTTGCTGCATGTAGAAGCTCCGTAGTCTCATGTAATCCCATTTGTCCAACCTTTCTTTGATTTATTGTTTTTCTGGGTCTCTATTAAGAAAATTTCAGCGTGTGCTTAGAAGCCCTAGATTTTCTCCTGTTCCTTCCTGTAATGTTTTCAGGGTGTGTGCTTTCATTTCCAGGTCTTTTATTCCTATAGAGTTGATACTGTTGCAGGGTGATATATACAGTTCTATCTTAAGTTTTCTACAGGTGATTATTCAATTTTGTTAGCACCATTTACTGAAATGGCTGTCTTTCTTCCATTGTAGTTCTTTAGCTCCCTCCTCAAAGATTAGGTGGCTATAGATCTGTGGGTTCATTTCTGGTCCTCAGGTCTATTCTTGTGCCAGTACCAAGCAGATTTGATCACTATGGTTTGTAGTTAAGTTCGAAAGTTGGAATTGATATTCCTCCAGTGCTCTTCTTTCTGCTAAGGATTCTGTTTGTTTTTTGGGGTCTTTTATTATTTCATATGAATTTTTGGATTGCTTCTTCTATTTGATTGAAGAATGAGATTAGGTATTGAGAGCTATATCACTTTGAATTTGAATTTGTAGATAGCCTTTGGCAGTATTGCCATTTTCAAGATGATAGTTCTCCCAATCCAAGAACAGGGGAGTTTTTCCACTTGCTTAGTTCTGCTTTAATTTACTTCATGTTTTTAAAGTTTTTTTCATAGAGGTCCTTCACCTCTTTTGTTATGTTAACTCCTAAGTATTGCATTTGGGGGGGGGCTATTACAAAACAGCTTGCTTTCCTAATTTCAGCCGCATCTTCTCTTTATTGGCATACAGGAAAGCCATTGATTTCTAAGGGTTAATTTTATACCCTATTACTTTGGCAAGGTTTCCGGTGAGCTCAAGTAACTTGGGAGTGGAGTCCATGGGGTACTTTAAGTGCAACATAATGTCATTTGCAAAGAGGGAGAGTATTACTTCATCTTTCCCAATTTGGATCCTTTTATTATTACATCTTGTCTTACTGCCCTAGCTAGGCATTCTAATACTACGTTGAAGAAGGGTAAGAGTGAGTAAACACCCTTGCCTCCTTCCTGAATTTAGAGGAAATGGCTTTAACTTTCTCCCAGTAAGTATATTGCTGATTGTAGTTTTGTCATAAACTGTCTTTATTATATTGAGGAATGTTCCATGGATTCCAAGTTTTTCAAGAGCTTTCATCATAAAGGGAGAAGCATATGCAGTAAGAGGATAATAGAGACCTTGTTTCCAAGTGTAAGAGAGAGAAAATAATTCAAAGAAAGGTTATGTAGGGAATAGCTTAGAGACCTAGATGAAGATAAGAAAAGAAGTTTGTATACAAGTGTATTGGAGAGACTTGCTGAGATTTGAAAAATTTTTATTCAAATAGTATTGGAAAAAACACTTCATCTATCACTGGTAATTATTGTTTACACACTTAGGATGAGATCTTACTTTGTGTATATAAGTAGAAATGGTATCCCTAATGCAGTAGTATAATGTGGAGAGAAATGAAAAGGAGAGAGGAAAAAAATTATAAATTAGAAGATGAAAAGTCAGAGAAAATACTAAATAATAATGAAAAATAGAAGATTTAAGTGAAATAGCAAATCCTAAAACACAATACACAAATAAAAACAAACAACAAACAATCATACATAGATACAAACAAAACAAAACAAATACAAAAACAGACCTAAAGAGAGGTTTTTTCAGGCTGTTTGTAGGAGCTTGAGTCTTTACGAAATCCTCAAAGTCAATTCTTGATTGAACTTGTATGCTTTACAGTAGTCCACTTTCCTTGTGGCTTGGTTGGGAACAGATGGCCTTTTGACAAGGGAGGATGCCTGCTGTCTAGAGTCCCACTCTCAGTCCTGGTGGCAGGGAGTTTTGGAGTTTCAGGCTTGTAGACTGCTATCACAGGCCTGGAGCTGTGTTCCCAGGATGTCCCAGGTAGCCAGAGGAGCCTTAAAAACAGAGTATGTCTATGTTCTGCTCTCATGTGATCCCTCCCTTTATAAAGGGCACTTGGGTCAGAGGGCTTTGGGGTCCCACAGAAATTAGCCACACCAAGGGAGTGGACCCAGTTGGGTTACTCACAACGTCTATAGCTGGTGGTGCACTGGAGCACAGAGTCTGGGTCTGTGCTCTGGTTTCCAGAACAGAGTTGGCAGGTTCTCAGTTGGAGGGTCTGGGTATTGGCAAGTCCAGGTGGGGGTGGCATCTGCTGCAGCTGAAGGGTCTCATGTGTGGCGTGCAGAGTCCTGGTGGTGTGAGGACTTGGTGGAGCTTGGTTTGGTGGCCTGGTGTGGGCAACAGGGGCCATGCTGGTCTGCAACAGAGGCTGTGTCATGTGGGGGTGCAGCCTTGGGGGTGGCTGCCTGTTGCCACGATCCATGTCAGCAGCAGTACCCACAGCAGCATGATGCTGCAGTGGCAGTCAGAGCCAGGATTCAGCACCTTTTGGTGGCAGGGAGGAAGCAGGTCCCAGCAGAGCGTCCAGTTGGCAGGTCGGTCCACCCAAGGAGCAAGGGATTTATGGGGCTTTGGTTTCCTGGGGGCCATGTGAGGGGTTAGTGGGTGTCCACAGGGATGCTGCAGGTGCTGCAAGTATGGGCTGAATTTAGGGGCTTACCCGGTGGTGCCAATTTCTGGCAATTGTATTGGTGGGATTACTGAATTCCCTCCTTCCCTGTAGTAGTCCTGAGAGGGCATGTTGGAGTGGGGGCCAATTGCCTACCTGGAAGTCTTCACCAGATTCCTTCTTACTTTCTGCAGGTCTGGTGTTGAGGGCTTTCAGTGTTTGGGTGCTCTTCTTCAAGTGCATAGACAGTTCCAGATTAGCTTGAGGAGCTCCATGGTGCAGCTGCTCCACAGGGGTCCCATTCATTCTTTCTCTTTTTGCTTTCCTTATTTTCCTTCTGGGATAGTCCTCTTGTAGTAGGAAAAGTGTCCACATATTTAGAGTTTGATTGGAGTAGATCTCTTGAAGTGAAGTGTGGCTGGCCCCTAGATCTTCTTTTAGTCAGACACACATAGTTGGACTACATGTGCGAGCGCTGCCATCTTCTTCAACTCTTCTTCCTAAACCCCCGTTCTTGTGTTCAAGGAAATACAGAAGTTATTGTTTCACTGGATTCTGAATTTGAAAGAACTTCAAACTGTGAAGAACAACCTGAGCAGCACATTCTAGAGGAATAGTGGCAAAGGAACAGACAGCACATTTGAACAGAACATGGGAGGGCCTCTCCTGTGAGGATATCAGTCACCTGCCCACAGGAGGCTGCAATGTCCCAAATGCCAGTGTTGGAAAGGAGTTTAATTTTCTTGAGGCACTTTTCAGTGGAATCCTTGCGCTTCCATTGTTCCTTTACATTCTGAAGTTTGGTAAGCAGCAACATGCTTAACAGAAACAAGCCTTGTTTCCCACAACACTGGCTGCTGCAACTTTGCACACTCTTAAGGAACTTATTGAAAATCACCTTTAGCAGGTACAGTAATTACAGGGATGGGCTGTTGTAGAGCTCAGCGTTTGCTACATTGATGGTGACAAGTGTTATCTGTCAGTTGTAGGAAGCTTCTGGACTTGCTTGACCAACAGCCAATGTGAGTCTAACAGCAAGAATCTTACTGGGCAACTCTAAGTGGGGGAGCTCTTACATTAGTATATATGTTCAAATACAATGAGATTTTTACTTAGAAGAGCTGGAGATTTTTAACTTTTTTAGAGTGATCCAATCAGCTCCTTGAACACAGATGGCAGGAGTATTCAGCTGCTAACTGCTACCAAGGATAGAATCCTGATTAGAATGATAGGCAGTTTAAGTCAGTGATGAGATGAAGACAATTGAAGGCTTCAAGTAGTCTTAAAGATTTTAAAGAACACACAATTCAATGGAAGTGGCACTGTGGTTGAAAATGCTAGAGCTCTAGCCTGAGAAGAAAATGCTCATGGACATCTCCCAGGCACCGATTCCAAGGCCTAAAGCCAATCTTAACCTAAAAAAAAATCCTAAAATTCAAATGACAATGTACTTCATCATCTTATTATGAAAAGTCCTCTGAAGTTCTTTATTCAAGTTTTATACAAAAGAAAATGTTTGGAATACTTGGAACATTCTGTAAAAGTTTAGGTAAAGGAGTCTGTAAGGCATTGTGAGGTTAATTGGGAAACTGGGTCCTGAAAGGCCATAATGGTCAAGGCTAAAATGTGTGTTAGAGGAATGGAAACAAAAAGCTTGATTTTCTATGGATAGACATTCTACCAAACCTTTTAAACAGGTTTGGCTGTGTCGCTGGTGCTACATTTGGTACTTTTGCTTCTCTCTGTAAAACTTGGAGACATTTTTATGTAATAAAAAAATCGCTTTTGCTTCACTATCTATGCAGTGTTAATAGTTTACCAAAAGATCTTCTGTGGTCACTAGGCCCCAGATGTAGTATAAATAATAAGACTCATGTTCTTATAGTTAATTAAACTGGGTTCCATCCATTTGTAGGTTCTCAAGTAAGTTAGGATGGAGAGAAATTAGAGAGGCTGTTGCATTAAGAAAGTAACAACTAACACACATTGCAAATATGTTTAAAGGGTCTTTCTTCAGTTTTTACCCTTTCCCTATAAAATTGTGTTAAGTCATAGGACGATGAGAATTTTTCAATTACAAAAATCATTAAGAGGCATGGACCCATTTGTTGGTAAAGAAAAAATGCATTTGTGGGGCTGGAATTGAAAAATTGAAAAAAAGAATTGAGGAAATAATGCATCTTCCTGTTTTTAATTCCTCTTGCAGGACTGCATGAAGGAAACAATCCTGCTCAGTGCAATCAAGTCCCAGTTGAAGTAAATGGGATATCAATTGCTAAGGCCAGTAGCAATATTACCACTGTCAAGGTGAATGACCAGCTTAGCAAATCAATGAACACTAGTGACATGTCTTTGATGTCATTGGAATGAGGTAAGAAATACCCTAAAATTGCTTTCTACACTCACAAATCTTCACAGAGCTCGGAAACTAAGCATACTCTTCCTCTACAGTAATTTAGCAGTTTTATAAAATTGCAGATTCATATTTGGTGATTAGAAAGAAAAATTGGAAATTGGGTTCTCTGCATTTAAAGAGATGTATCATTAGTTTAAAAATGGTATGCATTAGATTAGTTTTGGTTTTTTAGTACTGGGAATCACATCCAGAGCCTCTGGTAAAGAACTGCTACATTGCTACTTGTGTTTCTTTGAGACTCAGTCTTCCTATGTTACCTAGAATGGCCTTTATCTCCTGAGCTTGAATGATCCTTCCTGCTCAGCCTGAGAAGTTGCCGGACTATAGTTGAACCAATGAGCCTGGAAAGATTAGGCCTACACATTTAATTTGAGAAGAGTTCCTGCAGAGCTTTTTGTCAATGTCTAGTGCATTGGGGTCCCTGGGTAAGGGTCACAAAATCACCAGGACACAGGGGATACAGCATGTAAACAGCAATTGCCACTGCATGCTGTGCTTTATTGTTAGTGGGTATTAAAAGACAAGCAAGCATAATCTTTGCCAAGATTTGGTCAGAAGACATTCACACAAAAATTTCAACAGATACATTTTTACTTGACCTATGAGGCAATGTCTAGGTATATTATTATCTAAATTATTTTAGAGCAAGCTCAAACCACTTCTCCAATCTCAGGAAAATGCTTGACCAGCTGTTCATCTATGCTTAAGCAAGCAGAAGAGCCACTTCCTCAGCTCTCAGGAGTCTGTGACATGTGTCTGGAGATAGGGAGAGAGAACGTTTTCCCTCTCTAGCTTTCCTAATCCCAAACACAGTCCTCAGATAATCCTGAGGCTGGAGCCTGCATCATTCTGCTCCTTCAGCACAGACCCTGAGTCTTCACAATTTCCTTCTTTTTTCTTTTGTTTTAAAAGTAAAGCTTTCCACAGGGTTATCATAGAAGCTTGCATTGGTTTCATAAAAATCAAATATAACAGCACAAGGGCAAACAGAATAATAACATAATTCCCATACCATTAGCAGTATGTGAAATGCTTTGTAGTATTCCTTTCGGATCCAATCCTTCCAACTGTTTAATGAATGTACCAGCAATATCAGAAGCATCATTATTTGCAAATTGTTTACCAACAATATCATGTACATTAAATTGTAACTGAGCGATCAATTGAGCAGCAGTAGAATTTCCAGATAAATACTGCTGTATTACATTCCAATCATGTATAGATTCATTATATTTTACATTAGTAATGCAAAAGGTAGTCGAATTTCAATCACATTTTAACAATAACTGTTTTTTCACAACCAATAATTTTTTTCCTAACCATCCCACTGTCTGTTTAAGAATATTAATCTGTGTTTGTCATTGAGCATCAATTTCTACCTGTGAGACCCACAATTCATGTGAATCCCAGTGCCATTCTTCCACAAAGTGTTTAGTTTGTAAGGAAGTGTGCAGGGCAATTCCATACACTGCAGCAACAGTGGTAATAACAATTAAGCTTAAAATCACAGCCACAATGGCTCCAATCATACGTTTTGTACATTTTAGTAGTTTGGTAAAAAATTAAATAACAACACTATCCAAAGGATTTTAGGACCATTCTCTTCCTAATTTAACAGGTAGCCAAATATAAGTTCTTTGTTTTAAAATCATAATACTATCACTGCATTAAAATTAAGAGAGGAATTAACACAAGAATATAGGCGACAATTGAAACAAGAAATAGTAGGAGAAAATGTAAAGTTTCCCACCAAAAATACATAAGGCAGGGGTACACAAGCAGTTACATTATAAGATTTATACAAATTAAAATTATAAGTGGACGCAGAGTTCGCTGTCCTCGAAAACAATCAATTTGATAGCATCATGGGTCAGCGCCTCTGCGACCTTCCAAAGATGAGTCTGAGCAGCAGTGGGTGCAGCCATGAAAGTCCATCGAACATCTGCAATGCCTCCATCTCCCCAGGCCATCAATTGAGCTCCAGTAAGCGATCCATTAATGGCATCTGGCATCCTAGTAACATTTGATAAATCACATCTGGTAATATTCCATTCTGAACATGTGTTAATAAACTGTCCAAAAGGTCCCCAATCAATGAAATTATTGAACATTTTTCCAAATGTTCCTCTGCACTCTTGCCACACAAAAGGCTGATGTTTCAAATCAATATAAGTAAAATCAGGGCACATAGGTAAGGATAATTCACCATCAAAGGTGACACTTTCCCAGCTACTATTAATGGACCAAGTAGTTAATCACTGTAGCTGTGTTCTAGAATTGGAAGTGTGTTTCCCAGGTAAAACCCAATGTTGCCAATTCATAACTAAACATGGAGGAGGCCCCAAACAAACAGGCAAGGAATAAGTATAGTAAGTAAAATTTAAAAAGCTACCATCATCCTCATTGTAAAATGTCAAATTATTCCATGGAGAAGATAAAATAGCAGGAACAGAATAGACAGTTATATCCATGTCTCCCCAAACAACAGGTTCCAATAAAGGAGGGTTAGGAACAAAGGCCCAATAACTTACATTAGCATTAGCATGGACAGAGTTTACAGTAAGCATGGCACACATGGCCAGGAACAAGTTCTCAGCCGTGACAGGTTTACCAGTACATTGTAACATCTTTTGTCCTTCTCCAGTCAATTTTTTAACCTGCCCCCAGGTGGGCAGCGGGACTGCCAACTGACGCTGATGGCGACGTCGTCCCACAGCCAAGTGAGCCATGGCCTGCACAGGGATTTCTTCTTCCGGAACGGGTGGCTGATTCTTTGCAGGATACGGGGCTGTCCTCACTGGGTCGCGTCTGTATCCATTGTGCAGGAAGCCAGTATTGTTTGCCATCCTGTGTAGACACAAAACCATACCCTCGCCCCTTATGTAATAATGTGCCTGGTTGCCATTCTGCATCCAATGCAATCTAAATCCATACGGGAGCATTTAAATAAGGTTTTTCAGAAATTTGTTCAAAATGGCGCTCAGCTCTACTTAAAATATCTCCTTGTGGTAAGTTTAAAAAATTAAGAACAAAAAGAGCTTGATGTAAAATTGTTTTAGGATTTTGCATGGAAAACCACAAAATACCCATACCTTCATCCAACCTTTTCCTCCTTTTTAATTTTTTAATTTGTTGTTTTAGTGTGCCATGAACTCGTTCAATAATGGCTTGTCCTTGGGGGTTATATTCTATTCCTGTAATATGTACCACATCATAAAGTTTACAAAATCTTTTAAATTTAATACTTTTATAGGCTGGTCCATTATTAGTCTTTATTTTGGCAGGCACTCCCATAATAGCAAAAGCTTCCAATAAGTGTTCTATTACATGGTTAACAGTTTTTCCCGTCAGGGCAGAAGCCCAAACAAATTTAGAATAAGTATCTATTGTAACATGTACAAAGGAAAAACGGCCAAAGGCTTGTACATGGGTTATATCCATTTGTCAGAGCTCATTAGGTTATAATCCTCGAGGATTTACTCTAGCAGGTACAACTCTCAAATGCATTGGTCTGCAGATAGGACACCTTTTTATAATTTGTTTAGCTTGAGAATAAGGTATTTTATAATGCATATGTAAATGGCCAGCATTTGTATGTAAATGAGCATGATCCTGTTCAGCAGAAGCAAAACTAACTAATTTATCAACCTGATTATTGCCATATACAAGGTACCCAGGTAACGAAGAGTGAGCCCTAATGTGAGTTCCAAACACTTTGGAATTACATTGTTATAGTAATGCTTGTAATTGTTCAAATAATTGGTTTAGCTGAGGTTTAAATGACTAAGTAACAGCAGTGACTATATTAGTCACAACTCCTACAGCATAGGCAGAATCAGTAACAATATTAATATCTCCCACAAAATCTTGTAACACCTTAATAATAGCAAAAAGTTCATTTTGTTGAACTGATGTTAAAGTAGTTGTTTGTACTCAATATTTATTTGTTGTCCAATAAGCATGTTTTGTTTTGGAGCCATCTGTAAAAACAGTAAGAGCAGTGGGAATAGGGGCCTTGGTAATTATATCATTAATGACAATTTGTTGTTTAAGCAAGCAATCCCATAATCTACCTTTGGGAAAATGATAGGAAAATTGCCCAGTAAAATTTACTAATGCTATTTGTAGCATTTTAGACATGTTTAACAAATATTTTACTTGGTCTTTTGGCAAAAGAAAAATAATTTTAAATAAATCATACTCCGATAGGGTAAATACCCATTGCCTGGCCTGTTGAATAATAATTGCCAACTGTTGTTCATAAGGCATAATATTTTTTGTAAATCTATGCCATGTATAAATCCATTCTAATGGTAGCTCATCTTGTCCTATAATTTTTGCTGGTTATTTTTATGTATCCAAAATATATAAATTTATGGGTTGATTTATCATTACTCAATGTAAAAACATTTTTTTATTCTCTGTTCTACAAATTATAATTTTTTTTCAGCTTCCTTAGTTAAAGTTCTTTTGCTATGTAAATCAGACTCCCCTTGTAACAAAGAAAACAAATTATGTAACTGATAAGTCGGAATTCCTAAGGTGGTCACATCTAATTAATATCTCCTAATAGCTTTTGAAAATCATTTAACGTATGTAATTGATCATGTCATAAAGACATTTTTTGAGATGCTACTGTTTGTCTAAAAACAACATATCCTAAATATTTTACCACTGTATCTTTTTGTATTTTTTCAGGTGCTATTATTAATCCAAAAATTTTAAATATAGAGGGAAAGCATCTTTTATAGGAATTTTTTATTGTTTATTTTTGATCTATACTCCCTTGCCCAGTGCTCCCCTTTTTTACATTTAGGGCAAATTTTCGGTCCTCTCTTGTTAACATCAGTAGCCTTTTCACACTTTTTTTTATATGTCCCATTTGACTATATCCAAAACACTTTAGATTAGAGGGTTTTGTTTGTGAAACATGCCAGGTAGTGGCCATAGTCTCAGCAAACACCTGCATAGCCTGGATTCAGATGTAATGTCTTTGCAGGCCCTCAAATATGTATTCACATCCCCAGATTCTTTAATAGGCAATAGGGCTCATCTACAGTCCTCATTAGCATTCTCATAAGCCAACATGCGCAGCAGTTGTTGCCTTGCAGCCTCTCCCACAAAAGTAAGTTCCAAGGTCTATTTCAATTGTGATAAAAATTCAACATAGGGTTCATTAGGTTTTTGAATTACTTTAGTCCAAGAGCCATAATGCTCTCCTACCGGTCGAATCCTTTCCCTTGCCTCAATACCTATGTCTCTTAACTGCTCGTGGATCTCTTCAGGAGAGTTCACTTGCATATGAGCATCTGCATATAGTTCTGTTCCACTCAACATGGGAAAGGTTATGACTTGTAGGCGTGGGTTACTGCTCTGTGCATTTTGTCTAGCCCTTTCTGTACATAACTCAGTAAACCACATTTGCCATTGTAGGTATTCAGGTTCCTTAAGCAAGGCTCTACAAAGCATCTTCCAATCCTCAGGAGCAAAATTATTGTAATGTCGAGCAAGCCCATTAAGCAATTCCTTAACATAATGAGGCTGAGGACCGTACAACATCACTGCCTACATAAGTTTACCAATATCATCAACAGCAACACCTTCATATCTGGCTGGTTGAGCTATACCATTCATAGGGGGTGGTCGAATTACAGGATAAGAAAAAATAGGCATTTCATCATTAAACTCACTGTCTGAGCCCTCTGTTTTGTGAGGGAGTGATGCTGTAAAAATTGCATCGGCCAGAGGAGGAGCCGAAGGCTGCTTTACTTTCACTTTCTCAGGTTCTCCTTTCACTCTGTTAATTTCCAACTCCATATGTCATAATTTTGATAAAATCAATTCCATTTGCTCATTTTATTTACACTTTCAGTTTGTTCCTTTTCAGCCTTTTTACCTCTTGTTTTTTCTCTGTTAATTGTAATGAATCCTTATCTATTGCGTCCTTAACCTCAGAGTCCAATTGTAAATCTACAATAGAAGGAGTGGCCTCTTTCTTTAAGTCCACTATTAATCTTTCCTCATTCAAGGCTTAAAAAGGGTATGTGAAATAGCCCAAATGGACCAAAATCTAATAGGAATCTTTTCCCCTTCTCAAACAGCTCTTTCTACATTATTCTTTACTCGTTTCCAATTATCAACATCTACTGTTCTTTCATCGGGGAACCAAGGATTCTATTCCCTAACTACATTAATACACATTTCTATGTCAGAAGAAGAAATATTTACATTATAAGCAGCAACTAAATGTTTAAGCATATGTAAGTACGGAGTAGACCTAACTTGTCCCATCACCCTGTAATTAAAAGTACTTATCTGAATATCCCTTCCTGAATTCAACAATGCAGGGTCCCTGTTCGGGTGCCAGTTGTCAACATCTAGTGCATTGGGGTCCCTGGGTAAGGGTCACAAAATCACCAGGACACAGGGGATGCAGCATGTAAACAGCAATTGCCACTGCATGCTGTGCTTTATTGTTAGTGGGTACTTAAAGACAAGCAAGCATAATCTTTGCCAAGATTTGGTCAGAAGACATTCACACAAAAATTTCAACAGATACATTTTTACTTGACCTATGAGACAATGTCTAGGTATATTATTATCTAAACTATTTTAGAGCAAGCTCAAACCACTTCTCCAATCTCAGGAAAATGCTTGACCAGCTGTTCATCTATGCTTAAACAAGCAGAAGAGCCACTTCCTCAGCTCTCAGGAGTCTGTGACATGTGTCTGGAGATAGGGAGAGAGAACGTTTTCCCTCTCAACCCTGGTGTTCCAAGAGCTTTCCTAATCCCAAACACAGTCCTCAGATAATCCCGAGGCTGGAGTCTGCATCATTCTGCCCCTTCAACACAGACCCTGAGTCTTCACAGCTTTTCATGAGGAATTTAGGGATTCTCTGGTGATGCTGCATTATCAGTAAAGGAACACTGTTGTCCTAAATGATGCCTGACTATTCCTGACTGTGTGGCAATTGCCAGAGCTCAGGGCACAAGCCTGATTTCTAGAAGTGGCCACTGACTGTTCCCACACACAAGACCTGGGATAACAAAGATTTAATCCAAAGTATAATTGGTAACATCTGGGCAGACAAGTCTGAGGTAACCTAGAGTGACTTAGAGGGATTTTTAGGATCAGAGAAGAGGCAGGAATTCACACCGAAGTAGGGCATGCAAACAGAAAGAGGAAAACACACTAGTTTGGGCCAAGCCATCAAGCATCACACCTCACCCACATTCCCCCTGACCTCCCCATACCACCATCTGTTGGAACAGCAATAGTAGTGAGGTGTCATGCTCTAAGACCACTTCTCCCACCCTCATTATGCTATCCACTATTTAAATGAAGAAATTATTAAAGAAAAGATAATGCCAACACCATGAGTTCAAGCCACAAGAGCAACAATCAACATCAAAAAAAAAGAAGAGAAAAGAAAAGAAAGAAATGGAAAAGAAAAAGACTTAAAAGAAAGGAAAAATTTGGAAATAGACAAGAACTCAGATGTAATTCATTCAACCAAACTTATCTGTTAAACAAAAACAAAAGTCTCATAACCTCAATTACATTAGAAGATCTAGGAATTAAAAAGCTAACTTATCTCATGCTTCCAATACATGTCATTTCTCGGATAGTCTAACAATGTTTCAGGAGACACACAGTGATTTTCAAAACAAAAAAACTCACCTATGCTCCCACAAGTAGGAAAAAAAGGTCCCCATGCATCCATGCAGTCCTAGACCAAGGGTGTAGCACTGGTGGAAACCTAGTTACTTTCAGAGTGGCACCATGCATTGTGGGAATTGTAGTCTCCGTTGCAGCACAGATCCTTTGAAAGTGCAGGGTTTGTATTCTTGTTTTTTAAAGCAGGGCAAAGATCCTTCTGCTCATGCGCCTCCCCACCCACTATGGGTGTTTCCAACCTGCCAATTCCAGTTTCTTTCTCTGCAGTTTTCTCTGCAGGTTTCTCTTCAGTGGAGCTTGGGAGGTGTACCTTGAAGGGATCTCAGGCTGCAGAACCAATTTCAGGTAGGAACTGCGAGCTGGATGCAGAACCCATGAAGGAGTCCTAAACATATTCCTCCAGCATGGGGCTGATTATTTGTTCAGGGTTCAAGAGTTTGTGCTGTCAAAGCCCTTGTGTCTCCAAGTGCCAGAAACTGGCTCCCAAAGCTCTGACAGAAAGTTGGGTGGTTCTCCAGAATAGGAGAGCCAGGAAACTGTGCATTTATATTTCCATGACTATGAGAAACACTGCTGTTAACACATGTGACTTTATTATCTTTGCCCAGGTGTAAGATGACCATGGTAACATTTGTAGTGAAATTGTGAAGTGTGTGCCTGCTTTGACTCCATTTATATTGCAGTTGTATTTTGGGATTCTGTGGTGTTTCTCCTAGAGGTGTCTCTGCTCTTCTCCTGCATTGTTAGCTTTCTTAGTACTCCTGACTTTAGTTCACAAGTTTTTGTACAAGAACTTTTTTCTAGGAACAGGTCTACATGAGATATTATAGTAGTGTGTGATGGTCCTGTTTTTTTTTCTTTCTGTTAAGCAATGAAGCCTAGCAATGTTTGAAGGAGGATACCTTGTCAACTCTGACAAGCCCTACATAGCAAAGGCAGAAAGGCAAAGGAAGGGCAAAATGTTTTCAGCTTTCTTGCCTTAACCAAAGATTTGTTCGACTTCCTAGAGCACAAGACTCAGGTGGTACTCTTTCCTCTAACACTCCCAATCATTTGGTGCTGTTGGAAAGTTAACAGTAACTTCTACGAGGGTAAATGAACTTGCCTGAGGAATTAAACAGAGCCTCGTTCTCAGTAGGGACATGGGGCTGTGGTTTGTGGTGGAGGAATAATTGTCAAAACTGAAAGTATATACCTTTGTTCTTACTAAGTTATTCAGCCTCTTCACAGTATCTATTCTATTACAGGATCTCTCCAATGTCTCACGTATGGATATACTGATAATAGCGTTAACTCTTTGGTTTTGACCTGCAGTTGAGAAAGTGTTGGTCATGACGTGTTACAGAAAAAAATTAAGGTACATTGTCTTACTCAAAGTGGTATGTTTTTTAAATGTAATCCAAATCCCAGAAAATATCCCACCCTGAAATCTACAATATTCCTGTTCTTGAGTGTTTGAATATAGATAATTATTCTATTAAAAATTTAATCTTTTAAAGTAAGAAAACATTCTTTTGATGTGGAAAAATCCAATATGAATGTGCAAGTGCTGCTTTTAAATTATTCATGTTGTGTTTTTTAGCACAAACCACCTAACTGAAGTTTATAGAGTAGGTTTTCATTTTTCAAACATATCACTGTAAATTTTGTTATTTTCTATTAAGAGTTTCCATTCCACATAGTTGTGTAAAAGAAAAGCTCTTGATTATAGCATTTCCTGTGTAATAAGTGAACCAATAAATACAAGAAGAAACATATTGGTATTTAATTTATTTTTGTTTATGTTTATAGGTCTGCATTTTGGGGTGTCCTAAACTTTGAATTTTGTGTTAGTATTATTTGTGAAACATAAGATTTTAATCTTCTGGTTCTTTGGCTTTGATTGATTGGTTGGGATTGTGTCACTCTTATGACTAGTATTTCATGTTACATCTTTATTAGGCACTTTATCTCCATCAGGATGGCCACAAATCTTCATATGATTGTTTTGGAAAGTGAGTATTAGGGACTTCTCAATCATGTATTTAGATAACTTTTACTGATTATGTAAAGCAAGTTAAAGGCAGCAGGGCCTGAGAGCAAACTGTGCAGGACTCATTGGTCTAGTAAAATTTCAACATTCCTTGTGGCCTTGGGACTCAGTGTGAAACAATTTGAGGTGTGCTCTGACAGAAATATGAGTGTACTATGATATCCTACATATAATTAGAGACAAAAAATTTATGACTCTTGATTCAGTCTCTTGGGTTGAAATTCCTCCAAAACAGAATCCTCAGACATTCCAGCTGATATCTAAGAAGAAGTCCCTTACAGGAGCAGCACAGATCCTATTGAAAGGGGCAGAAAAACTGATTAAATCAGTTACCAAAAACCAGGAGCACAAGCTACCAAGAGAATTCAACTCTGAGCTCTTGAGATTAAGGCAACACTGGAAACTTAAAATAGTTGAGATAAAATTCTCAGAGAGCTGAGCTACAGAAGTGCAAGATCTCTCCCCATCATGTACATTTGAAGTAATAAAGACCACAGATATGGATCTGGATGAGAAGATATCTGAAGACTACTGTCCCTGGATGTCAAAACTCTCAGTGAATACATAGGTGATCTTGGCACAGTTCATCTCTTCAAGTATTTCTGCCCAAATCCAAACCAGGCTGCCCACATTGGCAGAGAAAATTAGGAGCAGCAGGAAAGAGAAAATGAAGAGATGGAAGTCATGGAGGTGGAAGATGAAGGGCATTCTGGCGAGGAGTCAGAATGTGAAAAGTATCAGACAGTGAAGATGCAAAAGAGCCTTGCCTTAACCCATTCTTTATTTGAAAGGACCCAGGAATAGCTCAAGAGAATCAGGCCAAAGCACTAAACCAGAAAGAATTTGAGCAGGAAGCTAAATGCTCATCTGAGGAGAGACACAAGTACACACTCAAGATTTTAGAGGAGAAGACCAAGAAAGAGCTGGAGAACAAGTAGCCCCTGGCTGCACTGGATACTCTCAATACTGATGAGGAAAAGGATGAAGACGAATATGAGGCATGGGAAACTCAAGAGCTCAAAAGAATCAGTTTTTCTCACACGTGTATATATGTCTAAGGGAGGTTGTGTAGAATGTCTACATGTTTCATCTTTACACGTTATAGTTACCTTCCAAAGCAGGAAAGCAAGGGTACAGCCCACTTTCCTAATTTTCCTCCTGAGAATAATGTGTAAGTAGAAAGAATGCATGTAATATATGTATATATATGTATATGTATATTACAAATATATAATACTATATATATCAATCATATATTCAATAGTAGTGTGATTTTCATGTATGTGTTAGGATAGGAAAAGGTTTCTCTGAATGTGGAAAAGGTGTTTTCATTGCATGTATTTTTGTAATAAAATTTGTAAATGTAGGCCCTCACCCAAAATTAGCTGCCTATTCCCAATAGGAATAGCTCAAGAACCACCATCATTTACCCTTTTATCTGAATTCATCCATCTCCATATTCAAATTTAGAATCCCCTTTCAAACCACTATTTTGGAAACAAAGAAGAAAAAAAACAATACTTCTGTCTGTGTACAGAAGCCTTTAGGCACAAGCACCCTGAACTAGGCACCTAACCTAGAACTAGGCTCCGTTCTAAGTTGCACAGAGACAGAGCAGTATCCCATAGAGGGTTTACTACCATCCCCCGGCCACACAGTTCGGCACCAGTCCCTCCACAGGCCAAGGGCAGAGAAAATGCCAAGTAAATGCAAATGAAGCTATTTTACAGGTTGCCATTTACTTTAAGCTATTGTGTTTGAGCATTGTAGGCATGTTCAAATTGCCACTGTGGGTACTGAACAATTCTTTTTCCCTCTGAAGTCAGGAACTGTGATGTAGTGCTGTGCTACAATGGCTCATTTAATGAACCTTTGGCCCAATTCATACAGCATACGCTCCCACTTGTTGATATGAAATATGTTAGCATCCCCACCCATAGGGAATAGGCATGTCTGAATCCCTAGAGGCCCAAACCAATTTCAGCCACCATTGTTCCATGCCTTGGTTTTGCCTGACTCTCCTCTGGTCACCATGGTATCCCTTCTCAATTCTCCATTAGAGTTGATCTGGTTTGTTGAGATTGTTTGTCTGCTCTTTCTTTCCTATCCTCATAGCCCAGTTTCTTAACAGTATGAAGTACATTGAAGATGCAAGTTTTCTGGAGACATGTGTCTGCTTACAGTGGCTAGCTTTCTATAAAGACTCCCGATTTGACCTCTCAAAATGTGGCTTCTCAGTATCTCATGATTGAATTCCCATACGACAATCTCATTGTACCCTTATATGAGGGTACCTGAGGATAGGTGCCCCAACAATAGCAAAGCTTTTATGACAAGTGGTACTTGTACCCAGGAAAGTCAGAATCAGAATAAATTCTGCATGAATCAGTGACCTGCAAATTACCTTATATTCTGCTAGTTTCAATCCTGCCTGGTGCGAAGATTTCCCAGGCTCTCTGACTTCCTCTGATTAATTTGATATTTCACACCTAAAATTAGTCCAATCAGACAGCGCTTCTGTAAGTAAGTATAAATTACTTACTCCTTCCTCCCCTTTTTTCTTTTTTTTAATACCTTGGCATCACCCTGGTAGGAAGTTAATCTAAGAAAAGTGCCATAGTTGGCATTCCCTATGAATATTAACAGGATTTTTTGTTTTCCAGAAATAATATTTCATGAATAACTATCTCCTTGCAACTTGCTCTCCACATTTAGAGTGACTTGGCTTTTTATGAGTAGATTGCATTAAAAAACAAAATAAACAATATTTGGTGTTTGTTATTTTGTATTATTATTATTATTATTATTATTATTATTATTATTATTATTATTATATCTTTAAGTAGTTTTGGAAAGGACCGGCCATACAAAAAAAAGCTTATGAATAAAATGAGGTTAATATCATTTTTTTAAAAAATAACATTTGTGCAACATGGAATCACATTAGTGGGCTAATTTTTAAATGCATACATCTATACATATAATATGATGCTCTGGTTTTGAAACACATCAGTTTCTTTGACACCAAAATCAGATCTGAGGGGTAGGGAAGGTGACTCAGTGGTCCAGTGCTTGCCTAGCCTGCAGGAAGCTCCAGGTTCGATTCCTCAGTCTACCACCTACCCAGGAAAAAAGGCAGCAGTGGTACTGTGACTCAAGTGGTAGAGCACCCAGCCTGGGGCAAACAAAACAGGGACAGAGCCCAGGCCTGGAGTTTAAGTCCCAGGACCAACAGGAAGAGAACAGAACTGGTGGAAGTCAAGATTGCAGCTCAGTGGTGGAGAATTGGTCCAGTGAGGCCCAGACCAAGGACATGCTAAAGGCTAGGTTGGATCCCAGTGATCCCACACAGGTCTAGAATGTTTGTGAAGCTTGGTCGGTCCGTCTGTCCTACAAAACCAATTTGTAGACACCTGTGCTTAGAAAACTAAAGATATCTTCCAGGAATCTGATTTTCCCCCATGGACACAAAAGGGAGCCTGAGAATCAGAAAACGTTATCATTAAACACATACTCACTATTCCACCCCAAGGGGAAGAAAAATACCAGCTAGCATTCACAGTATTCAAAGTATTCATATTTGGTGTATATATACACACATATATACATATATATGAAATTCATACACATACAAATTCATATACACATATATATAATATTCATATAGTCACATGTCTAGTCATACCACATATATCTTCACAGTATGAAAATACATTTAGGGTGCTGTGGCTCAAAGTAGTATGAGTATACATTCCTATATATTCCTGTAGCATGTATATAGGTAGAAATTAGCAGGAATTCACATATAAATTCATATATGAGTATATGTGAATATGAATATAGTCATATATATGAATTATATAGTATGCAAATCATATATAATTGTATATAATTGTACATATAAATATATGTGAATGTTCATATGTTTGAATATATTATTGTAAATGAGAGTCATATATGTAACATTGTATAATAGCATGCATGTTATATATACATCTTATATGTACATGTATACACCTAATACATATTCATATGTATGTGTATATATTATATATATGCATATAATAAACCATATGTGAATATGAATATGAATACACAAATGCATCTATATAGTCATATATATTATATGCCAACATTCCTATGTTCCTATATTTTCAGATATGAGAAATTGTGTACTTTTCATTCAGATCGGAATTCAGAAAGATTTATTTTTATCACAAAATTCCTCACCCTTCTACCTGAATGCACAATTTTCTATTCTTCTCTGACAACATCTTTGCTGGCAGGAGAATCATCTTTTATCATCTTGGCTATGGTGAATGCTTTCTGTCTGCATCTTATTTTTTTTTTAAATCACCTTATGAAAAATGGGTTTCTCTGTAATTTAGGCCATATATTTATATTGTTTTTGAAGAATGATGGTCTTTGTATTTCAGAATGCCTCTTTTACCTTTGGATATTTGAGGACCTAACTCCTACCTACTCTTAAATCAGGCTCAAATTTGAACACTACCTTTGGGGATATAACCCTCCTCCCCCCCAAAAAAAAAATAAAAAGAGATTGATCTACAAGGTTCTCTTGATTCGGAAGAGTTCACAGCAATGACTGTAAATTCCATTACTATTGATCAGGAGAAGCGGCGAGCATGCACAAAATGTAAAACTCAATTTATCTTTCTGCCCTGCAGTCCTTCCATCTTGCACTTTCTTGATGAAACTATAAGTATTTGCTTGCCAACACTTGAACACAGGTGTGAAGTTTAAGTTGAGAAGAAAAGGAACTAGGACCTTTCAACCAGGCTGATATCTGGAGGATCACAGGTTCAAAGCCAGCCTGAGGCAAGGAAAAAGTCCATAAGACTCTGATCTCCAATGAAACCAACAGAAAACCAGAAGTGACACCTTATTGTTATCTGTGGCTCAAAGTGATAGAGCGCTAGCCTGGAGCTGAAACAGCTCAGGGAATAGTGCCCAGGGCCCTGAGTTCAAGACCCAGGACTGACACAATAAAATAAAATAAAAGCAGATATATATTTCCAAATGGAAGGTAGAGAGAGAGACGTGAATGACTTCAGCTGAAGGAAGAGGCCTGTGCTCAAAGTGGTAGCTGGTTTTTGCTTGTTTTAACTCCAGTTTCCCCACACACATGTTTTAATAGCTTGACATCATTTATAAATATGTATTGCTTCGATATTTTATGCATGGGTCAAGGCATAAATTAAGTTGGGGGGTGTGGGGAGAATGGAAAAAAATGAAATGTGGTAGAGGAAAGGTGGAGGATAATCAGGTGAACCAGCGCCCTGTTTGGGCTTTCTCTTTCTGTCTCTCTCTGTGTCTCTCTGTCTCTGTCTTTCTGTCTCTCTCCCTCTCTCTCTCCCCTCCCTCTCTCCTTCTCCCTCCTCCTCCTTCCCCCATCTCTCCCCAACCCCCTTCTGCACTGCGACCCAAAAGGAAATCTCCATCCATTCTCGGAAACAAATGGCGCCTGCCAGAAGTTAGAATTTACACCTCTTGGAGAACTTTACCCGAATTCCTGTCCAATATTTATTTATTTACTTACTTAGTTTTTATTTATTTTTGGACCCAGCCGAGGCCTGGAAACATTTACTTAATGCTGATTTTTTCCTGGCTCCATACCCTTCCTCTGTACAGCCACTAAATGGTGCAAATATGGACTCTCAGGATAGGGCCTTTTTTTTTATACTCTGTGTATGTATGTGTGTGTGTGTGTGTGTGTGTGTGTGTGTGAGAGAGAGAGAGAGAGAGACAGACAGACAGACAGACAGACAGACAGACAGACAGACAGACAGACAGACAGACAGACAAGAAGGCAGGCAGGCAGAGAGACAGAGAATCTTATTTCCCATCTGTACGTATGAATTTCCTCTGCTACACCCAGGATATCTTCAAGGCCCAGGGGATGGGATTTTACCAGCAAGGGAGATGAAAGTCACTAAGATGCTCCGCTGATTACATACCTAGAAAAAGAAGGAAGAAAATGACTCATGTTTTCCTTTTTTCTTTTTTCCCCCTCTCTCTAAACTCCTCCTGGCCAAACAGGATTTGGAAGGCAATTGAATTACAATAGAAGAAGAGTGGCTTTTTAAAAATTTATTTATTTATATATATTTATATTTTTTTCCTTCCTCCGAGGAAGCCACAGGAAGCCTGCTCTACTCTGGATTCCTTCCAGGATGCAGGAAACTGGACTGGAAATGGAATCAGGCATCCTTGTCTCCAGCTGAAAGATTAAAAATTGACCATTACCATTACTAACTTGCTAAATGCTGATTCTGCTTCTGTAAACTTGCTTACGCTGACACTGACCCTTCCCTTCCCAAAAATGAGTTAAGAAGTTTCAGGGACCAGATGCCGGCCCCAGGACAAGGTCAGTGGTAGTAGATAAAGAACAGACAGTACGTGTTCCTCAGTTCCCATTCAGAAATTCCCCAGACAGGACCTTGAGATAACGACCACCTGGCAAGACCACAAGCTAAGCCAAATGTCAACCAATCATAGGCCTGTAACCATGTAAACCCCCCCTTAAACCAACCATGGGCCAGTCATTTTACAAAGAGTGTTACAAAATTTCCCGCGTGGCAAAGTGATTGTTGGTGTATATGGTGACCTTTAAATGGACCAATCATGGGATGCTTTGTGTTATGCGTTAATCTTGTGGTTTTTGCCTTTAAAAAGGGCTTGTAACCGCTGCTCGGGGCTCCCTGTCTGCTCGGGACAGAGAGTCCGTTTGCGCAAACGTCAAATAAACTCCTCTTGCTTATTGCATCTCCTGGCCTGGAGTCTGAGTTTTCTGGGGTGCCCTCCTGTTGACGAAAGTATCCTAGGGGGCTAGGGTCTTTCACAGCCACCATTCCCCTACCCCCTAAAACATCTCAACCCTCTGAGATGAGCTTTTTTTTCTGTCAAGCTGAGAGTTAATGAGCCATTGCATTCCTCAATTTAAAAAAATATTCTTTATGATCTGTTTAAAGGTCCTGGGGAAGGAGTTTGTAGAGAATCTGAAGCTGATTTCTTCTGCAGAGCGTGGGGGGGGGGGTTGTATACCCGAAATGTCTCAGCATTTCTCTTCCTGATGCCTATGGGGTGAAGGAAGGAGGTTGGGTATGGAAGGGGCTCTCTTGGTCACATGGTGGATGGTGGGTCTGGCATCTTGTCTGCATGGTAGGGGGAAAGGGAAGTCCTGCCTCCCATGTGATGAGCATGCCTGAATTCCTAGAAAAAGGGACATCCCACCTCTAAGTAATGGGCATTTCTGAAGCCCTAGAGGAAGGGAAGTCCCACCCTAGCTAAGGGGTGTGCCTGAGTTCCTAGAGGAAGGAAGGACACACCCCCAAGTGGTGGGCCTGGCTGAATCCCTAGAAAAAGGGAAGGCCTGACTCCCAGCTGAGTGGTTTACCTGGATCCCTAGAGAAAGGGAAGTTCCACCCCAGGTAATGGACAAGTCTGAATCCCTAGAAGAAAGGAAGTCCCACCCCCAGGTGATGGGCGTGCCTGAATTTCCAGAGGAAGGGAAGTCCTACCCCCAGGTGATGCGCACTTCTGAACCGTCTGAATCCCTGGAGGCATTGGCAGGACTCCAGTGCCTGGGACCAAAAGTTTCCTGTAGCCCTACCCCCATGCCCCCTCGCGCCCCGACCCTATTTAGGCCCAGACCAGCTCAAGCACCATGCCTGAATGCTGTGTGTCTCTGTTCTGGTCACAATGGCCTCCCACTCCGGCTCTCCATTGGAGCTGACCTGGTTTGTGGGTGTTGATTCTATTCTTTCTCTCCTCTCTGGCCTTTATGACTCAGTTTCCCCAACAGTGTGAAGTGTGTCTGCTGGCTGCTGGACTTGAGGACAGGAGTTCACTACGCAGCCACCATTTATTTTTATCAATAGACTCCAAGTTTCCACTTCTC
Organism: Dipodomys merriami; assembly: GCF_024711535.1. Taxonomy (NCBI): domain Eukaryota; kingdom Metazoa; phylum Chordata; class Mammalia; order Rodentia; family Heteromyidae; genus Dipodomys; species Dipodomys merriami. The sequence continues at coordinate 28,444 of NW_027203846.1, forward strand.
CATTTCCTCTCCTTACAACCCTTGGATGTGATCCTCAGCTAGGTATGCACACATAGGACTCCTCTTTATGACCCATTCTGGGCAGATAAATAAGTAAATAAATAGAATAAATAAATACTGGTAGCAAGTTCTTCCATTCAATCTTTCCTTAGTTTATTGCCTGCAATGTCAGATAAACTACAAAATGAATGAATGAATGAATAAAAATAAACATGATTAAATAAAATTTGAGAATGAGGCAATAGAGAAGATCTGGTTCTACAGGTGGCAGAACCCGTGGATTTTGGCCTTGACCTGTAATCACAAGGCCAAGATCTCAGGAGGTAAAGTTTCCTTCTTTTTCCTATTTTTTCTTGTGTGTGTGTGTGTGTGTTTGTGTGGACAATGAACTTTTTGTTCCTGGACTCTACATGTAGAGGCCTGACTGCGACTTCAAATGTCACCACAGGACTCCGGGTGTCTGTCGCTACCTGAAAAGCAAACACCAGGACTGAAGTGAAAAAAATGAAGAATAAACAGACCTTGGTGAGTGGCATGTGTGAACACACACACACACACACACACACACACACACACACACACACACGGGGCCAAGGAAAAATACAATGGGCCTTTTTTGTTGTTGCTCAGAACAAATTTTATTTTACACTTTATATACCTATTTCTACAATAGTAATCTGTCAATGTGGCAGGAGTTTATATTATTCAATGAGCTAACCATTTTTAACATAATCTTGTATACTTAATGACAGTCTGCATATTGACTCCAAACATTGTGTTGTTCTTAGGATTCTGTCCCGACCCGCAGGACTTCAACCAGGGCAATGAACCTAAGCGAGAAGGAATGAAGGGACAAGAGACACGAAGAAGGACAGCAAGACAAAGATTCTGATCAAGCTGCCAATTTTTATTTTTCACACAAGGGTATTTATATGCTTGGACTTAGGGCGTGGTGCAAAGGTGGTGGTTAGTAGATTTAGGGTGGGGTGAAAAGGTGGTCGTGGTCGTTAGTAGCTGCAGGGTGTTTCCTTTAGGGCATGGTGAAAAGGTGGGATTCTGTAAACTCAGCCTCAGGTTGTTCCAGTGAGATAGTTAAGCCTATCAAGTTTGAGAGACTTAACTTTTGGCTCCCAACAGCTCTGCCTCCTTGCTCAGACTTCATAAAGCCTAGCTCCTGTCTCAGCTCTGACACGGTCTCCAAGCCATGGGAAGGCTGTGACCCTCACTGCTCTATCTCAATAAACAGTCCTTGCCTGTGGAAGATCGAGTTTCCTTCCCATCTCCTTCATTTTGTAACAGATTTTTTTTTTTTTATTTCCTCAAGGCTTGCAGCTTGTACAGTTTGATGCACAGTTCCACCCACGACTTTGTCTGTCTATTTTCTGGTGGTTAAGAAGAGATAAGAGTCCCTTGGGAAACTAAGGGCACTACACAGAGGCTTGACATCTGAGGATTGCCTTTCAAGGCTAGTTTGGGCAGGCCAGTCCATGAGACATATCTACAATTAACCAAGAGGCAGCAAGCAGTAGAGTCCTAACCATGAGCAAAACACTTCAAGTTCAAGTCCATGACTGTCACTAAAACAAGTCTCATGGACTTTCATGCTGTTGCTGGTTTTGAACCATGATCCTCAGGTTTCAGTGACTGTGAGTAGCTTGGTTTAAAAACCTTTAACTGGCTCTTTTTCTTGCCTGAATTTTAATTTACACTGGGTTTTTTGTTTTACTTTTTCATGCATTTTAAGTCTTATTCTTAAAGGCCTGGCGTCTCTCCTTGACGGCTGTTGTTTTTCAACAGACAAGCAGGCTTCACACTGCTCCTCTACTCACTTTACCTTTTTTGGTTGTTTTGGTGCTGGTCCTAGGGCTTGAACTCAAGGCCTTGTTACAGTCCCTGAGTTTTTGTTTTTGTTTTTGTTTTTTTGCTTAAAGCCAACAGTTTTTACCACTTAAGCTAAAGCTAAATCCTCTCACATTTAGTTTGTTTCAGTTGTGGTCCTAGGGTGTCAACCTTGCCTGACTAGTCTCTGTTTTTTGGCCTAAGTTGTACTGGCTTTACAACTTTAGCCAAAGTACAACTTCAACAACTTCAGTGTTTTTTTCTTTTTCTTTTAAATGATAGTTGTAGAGCTTGAACTCAGGCCATTAGCCACTCTTCTGTGTTTTTTGTTTTGTTTTGTTTTTTGTACCTCAAGGTCACCAGGGTTCACAGTTCAGATGTTTTTTGTTTTTGTTTTTGTTTTGGTGCCTAGGGCCTGGGACTTCTCCTATGTTATTTTTTGTTGTTACTGTTAGTTTTTTTTTCCTTCAAGCCTAGCAAGCCCTACAACTTTTGCCATGGGTGAATTAATTTCTGGCTTTTTCTGATGGTAGTCTTAAGGTTTAAACTAAAGGCTTGGCCACTGTGTCTAGCAGCCTCTACAATATGAGCCACAGCTCAACTTAAGACTTTTTTAAGAAGTTAATAGGAGATATTGAAAGACCCCCAACTTCGGGTGTCCCCCATATCAGGACCTCCCTGCCCCAAGCACCAGTCAGACGACACCAGATGCAAAAGGCAAGAGGGTTTTATTTGGGCATGCCCAGGTGCCCAGGTTCCCAGGTGCACGTGACCTCGAGATCCACAAGGTTCGGGTCAGTGGCTGGGAACCCCGAGCAGTCCCGGGGATGGTCCTTTTATGGGACCCCTCAGTCCGTTACAGTAGAGCCCGCGCTTTTTCAACCAGTAAATTTGAAGTGCTACAACCTGGTCTGCACGCAGGCAGTCAATCCTTTTAAAACAAATCATATGTTTTGGCCAATCACTGTTCGAGGGGGTCCCTCGGTGTACATGCCGAGTTGTGTGTCTCCGGCCCTTGGTATGAGGAAGTGACCTTTGTCCGAGTCAGCGCCTGTCGTTCACTCACACCAGGGGGCTGACTGCGGGGTGGGATTAGTTAGTAGGGTGTGGGCTTATTGATTAAATGGTGAGGTTAGTTATCAAAGGGGGTAATATAATTTTCTTAGCAAAGCATGTTGCAGAAGCCAGAAATAGCTTGGTTAGATACAAAACTCTGTTCCCCTACAAAGAGGCTCAGGGCCTGGTTGGTTGGGGAGGGGGTCTTTCATTCCCCCATTTCTTTTGTTAGTGCCTCTAACCTTAGAGGCCGGTGTTGTCCTTTTTCATATTAACTACCAGTTTCCTGTTGCCTGAGGGCTTGATATTGTTGGGTCAAAACTAGGGTCTGTACTACCGATAGGTGGTCTTTTACAAATTGTATCAAGCGGTTCACAATGCAAGGGCCTAAGGTAAGGATTAGCATCAGTAGTATAAGTGGTCCCATCAAGGAGGATAATAGGGTAGTGAACCACAGAGACTTGTTCCATAATCCTTCATACCAGCTCTGTTGGTACTCAAATTCCCGCTTTCTTTTATTTAGCCTCTCTTTGAGTTTGTCTAGGGTCTCGATTATTACTCCTGTTTTGTTAGCGTAAAAACAACACTCTTCTTCTAAGGCTGCACATAGGCCCCCTTCCTTTAGAAAAAGCAAGTCTAACCCCCTTCGATTTTGGAGGACTACCTCAGCTAAGGAGCTTACGGAGTCTGTCAATGCCCGGATAGACTTTTCTAGGGTCTTTAAGTCTTTATTTACAGCCTGATGTAGGAGCATGTATTGATCTGCCTTCATCAGGGCTGTGGTTCCTGTGGCGATTCTGGCCGTTATTCCTCCAAGGCCCAAAAGAACAGCTAGGGAGAGAGTTACAGGTTCTCTTTTGTCCCTGTATACAGGGTTCTCGAAATACTGGAGGACAAAGTCATCGGGATGGTAGGTGATGCGGGGCCAAATTTGCACTAGTACACAATAATCCCTAGTTGGGTTAAAAACGGCTGCTGACACACACGGGGTAATTCCAGTGTTACAAGCCCAATTTTCCTTTGGCTTGCAGAACCTTTATCATAGAACAGCCTTAAGGCACCACTGTGATGCAGAAGCTTGCTAGATTTTAAGGCTAAGAGTATTACCTCCATTGATAACACACTCAGGTTATTACCATACCAGAGCCAAACTAGGCTGTGACCCTAGAGTGGATTTCCAGTCACTATGCACTGAAGTGCCTAAGACAAGCAAGCCAGTGATATCCTTGTCCCCAATATCCACTGTGGGAAGAGAGGGTTTCTGGATATCACCCAAAAGAATGTCCCACAAGATCTTAGATTTAGCAGCAGTCAACCAGGAAGCAGACTCAGGTGATGGAATCAAGCAGGAGTTCCTCCAAGTGACTGTCAGGCCGTCGTTGAACTTTACTCATTAAGGTGTACAGCAGCAGCAGCAGCAGCAGCAACCGCAACAGCAGGGTCTCTCAGTGGCTCCAAGGGACTGTCGTCATACCTCAGGCGGGGCTGTAAATTGCATAGGTTTGGCAGGCTTTGATCCTGCTGGTTTTTAAGATCTTTTAAACAGTAGCTCAGGACAATTTACCAAAATCACAACTTTTTACTAACCAGATATTTTTGTAAATAGACACAGAAGGCTTAGTCTTGTAACCATCTCTGACAAATGCAGTCTCCACACCTTGCACACCTACAACAGTTAACACTATTTTTTATGCCCTTTTTTAAAAAATTATTTTATCTATTTTGCCTCATTTTTCCAAAACTGACTCTGGACCCTTGATCTTAAAATGGGGGTAAAAGGGCGAAGGTCCATCTTCTGTAACTTCTTCAAGCTGACTTTAGGGGCGTTGATCTTACCTAGCCAGGAGCCTATAACCTTAGCCTATTTTACAAAGAGGCCATCAGGGTTAGATGTCATTAAGAACAATATTTAACTTTTGACAACTACACAGACCTTTTCTCCAGCTATAGCAGTGTAGCTTGTTTAGCACTCTGGTTTGTAAAAGCATCTTTCTGGATGACTTAGGAATGTGATCTCTAGTGACCCTAACACAATGCCTAAGTTACCTTTGCAGGCCTTTAGACAGATATCAATAGAAACACACTCTCAGGTTTACAAACTTTTTCCTGAGAAGATGAATTTCATGTAACTGGTGTCAGCTCAATAGTTACTGCCAATTAGAGCTTTTGGCACATAAAGGGGTTAAGATTTAAACTACCCCCCACATTTCATAACATTAGCTTTTTACTATCACAGAGGACTGGCAAGTTCCTGTCCCTTACAAGGTAGTCATGAACATTAGGCATGCTTCCAAACTATCTTCCTATGACCTCCCGGCTCTGACTGGTTTTGAAGGGCCACGCACAAATGACTCTAGGATCTGACATTTCTGCCATCCAATCAGTGGCTTACTGCCTCTGGATGCTCCTCCATTGCTTTTGTCCCAGGAGTGTCTTCGCTACACTGGATAAATGCCTCATTGGCATTTCCCTTAGCTGGTTGCTGGACTTGAACTCGGGGCCTGAGTACTGTCCCTCAGCTCTACAGCTCAAGGCTAGCACTATGCCACTTTGAGTCCCAGACTCGGGGCTTGAATGCTGTCCCTTAACTCTTCAGTCCAGGGCTAGTACTCTGCCACTGTGAGTCCCAAAGCATCTCTGCTTGCTCTTTCAGCACTCTGCTGGCTGAGTAGAGATGACAGTCTCACAGGGACCTTTTTCTGCCCGGGCTGACTTTGAACCAGTTTGCAGATCAATGAGTCTTATAAAAGGCCACTTTACTCCAATTGAAAGCAACAAGGTGGTCAACATAGAAGTAGCTTTTAAGCATGCTCTTACCTGAAACTTATTAAGAGTCAAAGTTACATCTGACAAACTGTAGGAATCCTCTGTGCTTTGCTCTGGACTTTGCTGGAAACTCGAAAAACCTGTAAGAGCAAACTAGAATAGCAATTATTTTGGTAATCCTAATTTTTCCTTTGTGCACATTGAGGCCAATGTCAAGAACAATTTTACATTTAAACTTTATATCCAAAAATCCATTCCCTATTTTTTAAACCTCTTATTAATCACCTTTAATATTTTATACTTTAGTTATTATTTGCGTTTTGAAAAGATCCCTTGAAATCTTGAGGCCAAGTGTCACTCATTGCCTCTTGGCTTCTTGTTTTAAAACAGACATACATTAAGATTTTTAAACTCAGATGACAATTTTCCTTAATGAGAAAATAACAATCATCATAACTGAACCAAAAAGTTAGACTTAGCGTCTTTATGACTTTTAAAAACATCCTAATTGTAAACATTAAAAGCAAGTCACATTATACAAATAACTTTTTAACCCTCTTTTTAAGGCCTTCCTAATTTTAATGTTAATACATCCAAGGGGAAGTTTTAGCAATACTAATCAGATCATCACATCACTCATTTTAATCATGTTTTCAGTGGCTACCCACAGGGAAAAGAGACAGAACAAGGATGGGCCACTTGGCCCCTCCTATGGAATAGGCAGGCACACACCCAATCCGACTCTTTAGGGTTAGATGAACTGCGTTTGTGCCAGCTTGCCTCACCATGGGTGGACTCCTCCCAGGGCCTGTCCCACCATGCATGACCAGCTGAACTGCACTTCTGCTTGTTCACCCCTTACCCCTAAAGATAGGTCTTCTGTTGGCTTCTAAGTTTTTCCCCCTGTCTCTTCTCTTGGTTCTCGAATGAAATACAGTTTTAGACAGACAGAACAGGTAACATCTTTGACAGTGTTAAACTAACTTTTACATTTAAATTTCTAATATTTATCCCCAAATTTTAGCCAAGGGAATTAAATGCCAAACTGCCAATGCATTTTTGTTAAGCCAGATAACTTGATTACAGTATAAACAGTCTTATGCATTTTAAAATATTAGTTTTTAAAATACCAGATTTTCTAATTTGCAAGTTAAAGAATCTTTAAAAAGCCATTTAAAACAATGTGAAGATTCTTTAAAATTTTTGGTAATGACCAAACCTCATAATCTTTTGAATTTTAAATTTAAACTCACCCAATTGTTACAGCATGCTGACAATTCTTTGAACATGTTCACAAACAAACACAAAACACACAGCGTGCAAAAATCAAAATCAGTTGTACGTACACTTTCTAAAGGTTTTAAACAAAAATTTAAGACAGTATTTCTTTTAGAACTAGGTACCTTTGTTGGGCTTCATTTTCACAGAGCTTGCTTGTTAGCAAGGCTTTTGAATCTCTTCTGAGTTGGAGGAGGGCTGGGGGAGAGAGTCACCTAAAACAAAACTGGCCTGATTTATTTTTTTTTTTACCCAATTTTAGACAGAACTAGCTGAAAGTCCAAACCAGGCACACAGCCTTCTACGCCCTCGCCTGTCCTCCAGCAGCCTCCACTGGGAGAATGTGCAGCCTGAGGCTTGAAGGGAACCAAACTAGCCCAGTAACTTTCCATGCCTCGCAGGGAGGGTGGGCATAGCAGGTCTGTGACCAAGCCCAGCTGGAACTTTTATTCCCTCAGAGATGTTTAAATAAATAAATAACAAAAACACAGATAAACACAAAAACCAAGGATCCACATTTAAAACTGGTACCAATTCTAAAACAGAACTAGACAAGAACCAAAGGCTGAGTTGGGGACTAATGGGCCCCAGTTTATCCCTACTGGAACTCTGTGCTGTTCTCACTCAGCAAGCTGAATCCAGAGTCTGCTGGGTGAGCCTGCCACACTCACCCAGAACTTTCCTACCCCAGAAAACATAAAACAAACACACTAAAGTTAACAAGACAAACATGTGGCCACAAAGACAAAATCAAGTCTCAGTGAATGGGGCAACATCTCACCACCATTCACTTACCAGGGGACTCAACCCCCTACTCACCTCTGGAGGATTTTTCTCTTAGATTCCTGCAGACGTTGACCCAGGGGCCTTCCAAGGCAGAGGAGAATTCCCAGTCATCTTGGGGCAAGGGAAAGAAGTCCCTAGCGGCCATCCCCTCAGACTGACAGGTTCTCCCCCACGCTCAGACCCCCTAAGCCAAGGCTTGAGGCTGAGATCTAACTGGGGCCACTCGCAGATGGTCAGTGGCAGCTTCATAATTGACAAACAAGCAAGTTCCCAAAACCTGACAATCTGGGCTCGGGCTGTAACTTCCAGTGATCTATAGTCAGACTTAAGGGGGTTGTTAGTTGCTGCCCCATCCCTTTAAGGACAACAAAACAGACAACAGAGACAATTAACACTAAACAGAAACAGACAAAAACAGACAGGCGCCAAACAGAAAAAGCAACTTCAGATGGGAGTGGCCGACCACGGCTAAACTCCCTGGGAAGGAGAGAGATTCCACGTTCCCTCCTTTCCCTGAGAAGGAGAGAGATTCCACGTTCCCTCCTTTCCCTGAGAAGGAGAGAGATTCCACGTTCCCTCCTTCCTCCAGACATGAGCTCCGAAAAATCAAGCCCCTCTAATCCCTGAGGCGTCCCCCAGGGTGGCGGGGGAGAAGTCCGAGCTCGTCAGCTCCTTCTCAAGCCGCCCAGATACAGAGCTATTACGCGTAATAGTACAGACGCTGCGCGGAGACAAACACCAGACAGACAGATACAAAGACAAAGGCCGGCTTACCTCCTGGTGGGTCCGATCTGGAGTGGGTCAGGGGGCGATCCCGGACGAGCCCCCAAGATGAAAGACCCCCGACTTCGGGTGTCCCCCATATCAGGACCTCCCTGCCCCAAGCACCAGTCAGACGACACCAGATGCAAAAGGCAAGAGGGTTTTATTTGGGCATGCACAGGTTCCCAGGTGCACGTGACCTCGAGATCCACAAGGTTCGGGTCAGTGGCTGGGAACCCCGAGCAGTCCCAGGGATGGTCCTTTTATGGGACCCCTCAGTCCGTTACAGTAGAGCCCGCGCTTTTTCAACCAGTAAATTTAAAGTGCTACAACCTGGTCTGCACGCAGGCAGCCAATCCTTTTAAAACAAATCATATGTTTTGGCCAATCACTGTTCGAGGGGGTCCCTCGGTGTACATGCCGAGTTGTGTGTCTCCGGCCCTTGGTATGAGGAAGTGACCTTTGTCCGAGTCAGCGCCTGTCGTTCACTCACACCAGGGGGCTGACTGCGGGGTGGGATTAGTTAGTAGGGTGTGGGCTTATTGATTAAATGGTGAGGTTAGTTATCAAAGGGGGTAATATAATTTTCTTAGCAAAGCATGTTGCAGAAGCCAGAAATAGCTTGGTTAGATACAAAACTCTGTTCCCCTACAAAGAGGCTCAGGGCCTGGTTGGTTGGGGAGGGGGTCTTTCATTCCCCCATTTCTTTTGTTAGTGCCTCTAACCTTAGAGGCCGGTGTTGTCCTTTTTCATATTAACTACCAGTTTCCTGTTGCCTGAGGGCTTGATATTGTTGGGTCAAAACTAGGGTCTGTACTACCGATAGGTGGTCTTTTACAAATTGTATCAAGCGGTTCACAATGCAAGGGCCTAAGGTAAGGATTAGCATCAGTAGTATAAGTGGTCCCATCAAGGAGGATAATAGGGTAGTGAACCACAGAGACTTGTTCCATAATCCTTCATACCAGCTCTGTTGGTACTCAAATTCCCGCTTTCTTTTATTTAGCCTCTCTTTGAGTTTGTCTAGGGTCTCGATTATTACTCCTGTTTTGTTAGCGTAAAAACAACACTCTTCTTCTAAGGCTGCACATAGGCCCCCTTCCTTTAGAAAAAGCAAGTCTAACCCCCTTCGATTTTGGAGGACTACCTCAGCTAAGGAGCTTACGGAGTCTGTCAATGCCCGGATAGACTTTTCTAGGGTCTTTAAGTCTTTATTTACAGCCTGATGTAGGAGCATGTATTGATCTGCCTTCATCAGGGCTGTGGTTCCTGTGGCGATTCTGGCCGTTATTCCTCCAAGGCCCAAAAGAACAGCTAGGGAGAGAGTTACAGGTTCTCTTTTGTCCCTGTATACAGGGTTCTCGAAATACTGGAGGACAAAGTCATCGGGATGGTAGGTGATGCGGGGCCAAATTTGCACTAGTACACAATAATCCCTAGTTGGGTTAAAAACGGCTGCTGACACACACGGGGTAATTCCAGTGTTACAAGCCCAATTTTCCTTTGGCTTGCAGAACCTTTATCATAGAACAGCCTTAAGGCACCACTGTGATGCAGAAGCTTGCTAGATTTTAAGGCTAAGAGTATTACCTCCATTGATAACACACTCAGGTTATTACCATACCAGAGCCAAACTAGGCTGTGACCCTAGAGTGGATTTCCAGTCACTATGCACTGAAGTGCCTAAGACAAGCAAGCCAGTGATATCCTTGTCCCCAATATCCACTGTGGGAAGAGAGGGTTTCTGGATATCACCCAAAAGAATGTCCCACAAGATCTTAGATTTAGCAGCAGTCAACCAGGAAGCAGACTCAGGTGATGGAATCAAGCAGGAGTTCCTCCAAGTGACTGTCAGGCCGTCGTTGAACTTTACTCATTAAGGTGTACAGCAGCAGCAGCAGCAGCAGCAACCGCAACAGCAGGGTCTCTCAGTGGCTCCAAGGGACTGTCGTCATACCTCAGGCGGGGCTGTAAATTGCATAGGTTTGGCAGGCTTTGATCCTGCTGGTTTTTAAGATCTTTTAAACAGTAGCTCAGGACAATTTACCAAAATCACAACTTTTTACTAACCAGATATTTTTGTAAATAGACACAGAAGGCTTAGTCTTGTAACCATCTCTGACAAATGCAGTCTCCACACCTTGCACACCTACAACAGTTAACACTATTTTTTATGCCCTTTTTTAAAAAATTATTTTATCTATTTTACCTCATTTTTCCAAAACTGACTCTGGACCCTTGATCTTAAAATGGGGGTAAAAGGGCGAAGGTCCATCTTCTGTAACTTCTTCAAGCTGACTTTAGGGGCGTTGATCTTACCTAGCCAGGAGCCTATAACCTTAGCCTATTTTACAAAGAGGCCATCAGGGTTAGATGTCATTAAGAACAATATTTAACTTTTGACAACTACACAGACCTTTTCTCCAGCTATAGCAGTGTAGCTTGTTTAGCACTCTGGTTTGTAAAAGCATCTTTCTGGATGACTTAGGAATGTGATCTCTAGTGACCCTAACACAATGCCTAAGTTACCTTTGCAGGCCTTTAGACAGATATCAATAGAAACACACTCTCAGGTTTACAAACTTTTTCCTGAGAAGATGAATTTCATGTAACTGGTGTCAGCTCAATAGTTACTGCCAATTAGAGCTTTTGGCACATAAAGGGGTTAAGATTTAAACTACCCCCCACATTTCATAACATTAGCTTTTTACTATCACAGAGGACTGGCAATCCTCAGATTTTATCTACCTGAGCAGGTAGGAATACAGGTATGATCCATGATTTTAAAGTCTTGAATTGGCTCTCGATTATTTTGCCCTTCTTTTCATCTATTATATGGTTAAGGCCTGACCATTGTCTCTGGGTTTCTTTTTTCTTCATATTTTTTCTTTTTTTTTTTTGGTGTTGATCCAAGGGCGTGAACTCAAGGCCTGGCGACTCTCTCTGAGGTTTTTTCCTTTACTGTTTTTTTTTTTTCTTCTAAAGGTAGCATGCTTCACACCTCTATCCACAGCTCAACTTCTGGCTCTTTTTGGTGACAGTCCTAGAGCTTAAACTCAGTGATAACCACTGTGTCTTATTTTTTCTTGAAGGCTAGCAGGCTCTCTCTTTCTTTTTTTTTACCTTTTTTTTGCTGGTTAGTAGGAGGTAAGAGTCTCATGGGAAGCTGGGGGCAATATATAGTGGCCTGAAATCTGAGGATAACAGTTCAAAGCCAGCCTGTGCTGGAAAGTCAATGAGACTCATCTCCAATTATTCACTAAAAGATCAGAAGTGGTCAAGTGCTACCTTATGAAAGATTAAAAATTGACCATTACCATTACTAACTTGCTAACTGCTGATTCTGCTTCTGTAAATTTGCTTACGCTGGCACTGACCCTTCCCTTCCCAAAAATGAGTTAAGAAGTTTCAGGGACCAGATGCCGGCCCCAGGACAAGGTCAGTGGTAGTAGATAAAGAACAGACAGTACGTGTTCCTCAGTTCTCATTTAGAAATTCCCCAGACAGGACCTTGAGATAACGCCCACCTGGCAAGACCACAAGCTAAGCCAAATGTCAACCAATCATAGGCCTGTAACCATGTAAACCCCCCCTTAAACCAACCATGGGCCAGTCATTTTACAAAGAGTGTTATAAAATTTCCCGCGTGGCAAAGTGATTGTTGGTGTATATGGTGACCTTTAAATGGACCAATCATGGGATGCTTTGTGTTATGCGTTAATCTTGTGGTTTTTGCCTTTAAAAAGGGCTTGTAACCGCTGCTCGGGGCTCCCTGTCTGCTCGGGACAGAGAGTCCGTTTGCGCAAACGTCAAATAAACTCCTCTTGCTTATTGCATCTCCTGGCCTGGAGTCTGAGTTTTCTGGGGTGCCCTCCTGTTGACGAAAGTATCCTAGGGGACTAGGGTCTTTCACTTTCACCAAAAAGCTGTGTTTCAAGCCTTGAGTTCATATCCCAGGACTGGGACCCATAAACAGGGCTTTTTTTGTAAGGGCTTTCTGTCTTGGCTGGTTTCGAACAGCAATGCTCAATTTCTTTCAAATAGCCAGAAATACAGGTATGAGTCAGCAGCTTCTTGCTCTTTTTCTTTATTTGTCGTCAGTCCTGGGGCTTGAACTCTAGGCTGTTCTTGAGCACTTCAGCTCAAGGCTAGTGCTCTACCAGTTGAGCCACAGTGCCACTTTAGGTTTTTGGGTGGTTAATTGGACATAAGAGTCTCATGGACTTTCCTGCCTAGGCTGGCTTTAACCTGTGATGCTCAGATCTCAGCCTCCTGAGTAGTTAGGATTACAGGTGTGAGCACTGGTGCCAGGCTTGCTTCTTGCTCATTTTAACATCTTTCATTGACTGCTTCTCTCCCACCCTTGTTTTTTTTTTAATTTTATACTTACATATTTATTTGGGTTGTTGTTGTGTTCTTAGTGTTAGCTCTCTGTCCCTGGGACCCTTAAGCCTTTTTGCTCAAGGCTGATGCTTTACTTCAGTTCTACTTCAGACTTTTTGCTGATTAGTTGAAGATAAGAACCTCATGAAATTTCCTACCTGGGCTGGCCTTGAACCACAAACCTTTGATTTCAGACACATGCCTAACTAGGATTATAGGCATGAGCCATCCTTTTATAATCTTTAATTGTATCTTGTTACCTTCCTGATCATTTATTTTATTAAAGTATTCCTCTGTGTGTGTGTTGGTGTGGGGCAGGTGGACACGGGAGTGCACTGGTTTTAGGGCTTGAATTGGAGGCCTGGCAGCTGTCCCTGAGATTTTTTGCTCAAGGCTAGGCTCTACAACTTGAGCCACTGGTTATCTTTTGGCTTTTTTTTTTCTTTTCTTGGTCTTTAATATGAGGCCAGACACTATACAAGGGCCTGAAATCTGAGGATTGTGGTTGGAAGCCAGTGAAGACAAGGAAGTTCATAAGACTCTTATCTACCAAAAAGCCAGAAATGGAGCTCAAGTGGCTCAAGTACTAATGTGCTAGCCCTGAGCAATGCCCTGGTTTAAACCCAAGAACAACCTATAAAAAGGGGTGGGCAGGGGAGACATTAAGTCTCTGTATGGGGCAATGTATGGGACAGCTCAGGATGAACAGTTAGAGGGAGCAGCTGAGATCTGGGCAAGACATGAATCATGGGTGTGAGCAGTGCACGAGCTCTGCCTAGAGCCATGCTCTAGTTGGAGCGCCTCTTCTTTAGTCACTGAGAAGACAACCCACTACCTGGGTTCCTCTGCCTTTCTCACCAATCATGACCAAACGCAAAGGAAAACGCCAAAGTGCCTTTCAGACATTTTGATTCCTGGAAATGGCTCTACTGATGGATTCCTGGAAATGGCTCTAATAATGGGAAGAGAAGCTTGAAGTTTGGTTTCAGGTTTCTGTTCCTTGAAATTTAGTACTCTGCAAGTTAGGCTACAGCCAAAATTTTGTGAGGTTAAAACAGACACCGGAGTTAAATAGTCAGAGCTTCTAAAGTGAAGTCCAGCCTGTCTTTCCTATGCAGTGGCCAACTGGATTAGCAAGGGAGGCCAAATTAGTGGCAGAAGTGGCTTTTTGTGCCCAGGGCAGACCTAGTAACCTAGTATTTTCTCCTTTACCTATGGGCACACTAGCAGGCCTATGCTAGCACAAAGAATCTTTTCCTCTAAGGAATTCATTATTGAGAACATATACATATATTAACTTATTATTAAAGTGTTGTACAAAGGGATGATAATTTCATAAGGCAGGCAATGAGTACATTTATTTTTCAACAAAGTTACCCCTTCCTTCACTTTCCCCTGGTTGAGAAAGAATTGTTTCTAATACAGGTTTATAAAAGAAATTTAGATCTATAGGTTTGAGGTTCAGAGAAGCTGGATGAACTGTTTGGGATACCAGGAACTTAAAAGCCTGATACTATACCTATAAACCAGAGAATTTAAAACTTGGGACATTTTCAGAGTATAGCCAGAGACAACCTAATTCCTCTGTTTGTAAAAGGACAGTGCAAAAGAAAAGGAATCAAGGGATAGGTATTGTCAGACTATCTGGCATAAGCCATCCTCCATCTAAAAGCCTTTTGCTGAAAAGACAAAGGATATGATCTGATCATAAACCCACACAGGTCACAGGGAAAGACAGCACAGAGTGATAGAAGGGGTGACATTGACCAAGGTGCATTATACCCATAATCTTGTGGAACTGAAACCCCTTTCCATGACTACATAAAAATAAACACGTACACATACACACATACAGGTCAGCCAGATACTGGTTGCTCACACCTATAATCCTAGGTTCTCAGGTGACTGAGATCTGAATATTAAGGTTCAAAGCCTGCCTGGGCAGACAAATCAGTAGAATTCTAGAAGTAGAGGTATGGCTAAAGTGATAGAGCCACCAGTATTGAGTGGATAAAAGCTAAGACAGAGCACCAGGCTCTGACTATCAAGCCCCAGTACTAGCAACAACTAAAAAAAAATTCCTCTTATCTTCAAGACTTGATTTCACTTCTCTCCACCAAATGGCATGCTTGGCCTTTGTCCCTTTGTGAAGAGCTCTGCACTTGGAGGGGGTTTACCTTGAATCCCAGCTCTGGGCTTTGGTAACAGTAGGACTCTAGTTGTCTCATAATATTTCACTTTCTTAATTTTACCTTAGTTTTCAGGTGAAAACCATTAAATGTATTATCATGGCTGTTAGGACATAATATACTCAAAGGTATTAAAATCAACCTATTCTAGAGAAACCTGTATACGATTATCTATTTGGGCCCTATTCACAGCAGCTTAGTTGTACATCAGCCTAGCTAGGTGCCCATCAGCAGATGTATGCATAAAGAAAATGTCACATGCTAACACAATGAAGTATTACTCAGTCATAAAGATGTATGAAATTATGTGATTTGCAGGAAAAAATGAATGAAACTTGAGACCAATAGGTTAAAATAAGCCAGACTCAGAAAAATATCACACGTTTTTCTCATATGTAGAATCTAGATTGAGAAGTACAATGAAAGACAGGAACCTAACTGAGGGACCATTTTGAGGAGGAAGAGCCAGATAAGGAAGAAATGGAGACAAGGGAAGGTGATGAAGAGCAATAGGATCAAAATACATTGTGTGTGTGTGTGTGTGTGTGTGTGTGTGTGTGTGTGTAAGAATGTCATAACAAATCCCATAATTTTTTACAGTAACAGAAATAATGAATGAATTATGAAGTATGGGCATTCTATCTCCAGAAAAGAGAGAACAAGTGTAGGATGGATGATGGTAGAAATGTACTTATCCAGCACTATGGAAGTCAGCAAGATGACTTTCACAAGATGAAATTTTCCTTATAATCCAGCCATATCACTATGGCTACATACTCAACAGAATAAAAACTCACCACAGAGCTATCTTTGTGCTCACATTTATTGCAGCGCTGTGCCCAACAGTCATGACTGCGGCCTTAGAGCCCATCATCAGAGGATAAATAAAACATCAAATATAAATTAATATGAATATATTAGATATGTTAATATAACAATTAGTATTCTAATTATTGGGTCTTGTTCTATGTATAATATATAGTAGATCATATATAGTCAACAGAGTCTTACTTAGCCGTAAGTAAATTCTTTTCCTTTGCTAGAAAATGGATAGAATGAGAGATTAGCATGTTAAATGAAATAAACTAGTCCCATAAAAGCAAATATCACATTTTTCCTATAGAAGTCAGAGACAAAAAAGGAAACAAAGGAAAGTTTAAAAAACAAGATTATGAAAGTTTAAGAACTATGGGGGAGTAGAAAGGAGAAAGGAAAGGTGAGACAGTAAAGAGGAAGAAATATAAATTAGAATAATAGCGTGGAGCAGTGCTGTTTACTAGACTCTGTGTAGAAAATGAACTATACAACTTGTGGGTGGAGATGGGTGAGGAAAGGGGTGAAATTGTTCAAAAAGAAACATACTTTTTTTGTTAGTTAGGCTTGAACTCAGTGTGGTCACTGTCCCTAAGCCTCTTTATGATTAAGGCTACTGCTCTACCACTTGAGCTACAGCACTACTTCCAGTTTTTGAGTGGTTAATTGGAGGTAAGCGTCTTACAAGGACTTTTGTAACTGAATGGGCTTCCAATCATGAGCCTCAGATCTCAGCCTCCTGAGTACCTAGGATTACAAGGGTAAGCTAACAGCACCTGGATAGAAATGTACTCTGTATCAGACTTATGTAACCCCTCGGTACATTATGTTTATAGTAACAGTAAAAAATGTGTGTGGCTCATGCCTGTGATCCTAGCTGAAAAAGAGGCTGAGATCTGAGGATCACTGTTCAAAGCTAACCCAGACAGGCAAGTCCATGAGACTTATCTCCAATTAACCACCCCAAAATTTGAAATGGCACAGTGGCTCAAGTGGTAGGGCACTAGCCTTGAGCTGAAGAGCTCAAGGACAGTGCTCAGGCCCAGAGTTCAAGCCCCATGACTGACAAAAAAACCTGTATGAAAGAAAGAGTAATAAATAGAGGGATGAATGTGAGCAAGTCAATATTTGCATGTGTGGGAAGAAATATCACAATCCAATCCCTAAGAAGTTTGTGCTGCTAACATATACCAATGATAAATGTAAAAACTCAAATAGGTCATGTTGATTTGAGACTCCTTTGTATAATTACTTAAAGATAATTTAAAGAAAATAACAGTATATTTGGTAGGGGACATGCAAACAGGCTGTGGTTAAACTATAAGAAATCTTTCAAAGTTAAGATGTTTGTGGAGTTTTAGACTAGTACTCGCTGCAATAAGTTACTGCTAAAATAGGAAAGGAAAATATAACCTTTTACCCATTGGCCTGTGGCAATAGTGATTAGAAAAACAGGACCACTGGATCCCTAAACTACTGCTAAGAAACAATATAGATCCATTCTCATGGCTACCACACCTTCTCCTGACCCAAGGGGAAAGTCATGGAAAGTCAGGACAAGCTTCTTATCCTATGATGTTTTATTCAATTCCTGTACCAAGATGGCCAGGATAAAGGACAGGTATCCCAGACTCCTCTATTTTTGTCTTTGTCCTGAGCCATTCTCTCCTACAGTCCTCTTGGAAACCAGTTAGGTGAAGACCACTTGCCAGTCATCAATGACTCTTAATGGAACAAGTTCCCACCTGATCAATCCAGAGACACTGGACACTCAGACCACCTGATACCATTAAGGCCCACCTTTGAATATACTTGTGAGTGTTTTATACTTAATATTGTTTTAACTATATACCTTCACTTTTTCCTATTTAATCTAAGGCCAATGGCATCTGAAGATGGCTGAAGATACACTTAAATATTGTCTTCCCATGGCTGCCAGGGAATGATTCACCTTTCTCTGGCCTTTATGGTATGTCTCTATTTGTATAGGGTGAATGGCCAGACTTAGCACGTTGAACTCAAGCAGTTTGGACCTACCTGCTAAAATTCAATGTTTATTACTGATAGGAGTTAGTAGAAAAGTAGACAGGAAATTGAGGCCTACAGAGCTTGCAGATGAGAGGATAAACTGAAAAGCCAGAATCTGTCTGGCAATAAAATAGGGATGGGGGCTACCTAAGAATGAGGAAGTAAGAGGAACAAAAGAATGAGGAAATAAAGACAAGGCAGTAAGTCTTGGCACCAAGATCTTACAGGAAACAGAAAAGAGACATCAGACAGCCATCTTCAAGGACCCCAATTTTCCCTTCTTAATCCAAGGCCAAGCTTAACTCAGAAGAAAATGCACGATGGCTGACATTGGCTTAACTGCTGTCCTTTGTGTTGAACGCGAAGTGGCCTCCACACAGACTGGGCTAAGCAGCATGTTCTTAGCTAGTGCCAGCTGTAACTACGTTTCTCATTGCTGGGGTGAGATGGCTTGCCTTCAGTGTTCTAAAAGAAAGGTTGAACAGGGCTTGCCAATGGGGCCACTAGAGTGATCTCAGCCCACACCGCAGGAATCAGAACCAGGTTAAGTCCAGTAAATTTACAGAGTCATAATAGTAATTGTTGCTTTAAGAGGCTAGGTGCTGAGAAAGCGCATCACAAAAGAGGCAAGGAAGGCCACACAAGGCCATGAATGCTTACCTGCTTCTCCAGTCTACTTGCATTAGATGGCGCACACACACACGTGACTCAAGGTTACATGGAAATGCTGAAATAGCTGACTCCCAATGTGGGGGAAGTGTAGGCCCCAAAGCCCTCCAGAAGCTGTGCTGAGACAGCCTGGCTTACTCCACTTACTCTACAGGTGGCAAGAAACATGTAGTAATTATAGAGACCAAACAAAGGATCACTAACCCTGCACTGTCCTCACAAGGACCTGCCACTCCTAGAAATAAGACTATTTCAGATTTTCTTCCCTTATGGTTACGATGACATTCCATTTCCTTGCCCACACTCTGGACTGGTTTCCAAACTCAACTTTATTTCATTTCAGAACTTCCCACATGGTGTTGCCCTGACTTCTTGCACTATTTCCTCCTAAGGCTACTTGTTCCCAGATACTAATACCTTTTCATTATTTAGTTCTGGATCCTGGCATCGCATTCTAGCTAATCTTCCCTCCTTTCTCAGTCTGGTGTAGGTGCCTCTGCTATGAGCTCTGGAGTATCCTAAATTATTCTGTTTCTGTTCTGTGCTATCTGTTCTCTCGGGCTCTCTGCATAACTCTACCAGTCTCTTCATAAGCACATGTGCACATGTGTGCATGTCCACACCTGGAAGTGGGCATCTCTTGAGGTAGAAGAGGCAGCATGCTGTTAAGTTGGAACTGCCCCATTCCTCAGCCCCAACTTCTGTGTGTGTGTGTGTGTGTCTGTGTGTGTGTGTGTCTCACACTAAAAGTATCAATTCTCCACATGGCCAAATGAGTAACTTAAGTGGGTTTACTACCTCCACCTGTGTTCTTCTGCAGCTGATTCTCAATGACTGAACGTCAGGATGACATCACCACTCTGCTCAAGGCTCAATGGTGTTTTAGTTCATTAGCAGTAATGTCCTCAGGATAGCCTAGGCCTCCAGAATCCATCATAGCATCCTCATCTCTGCCACTACTCAGCCCTCGCATCCCTTCCATCCTTTGCCCTCACAGTCACAGGCTTTGTCCTGTTTTTGTAAACCCTTCTTCCCTGCTTATACCCTGGCAGACACTCTCTCCTATCCAATGGTCAC
The DNA here is from genome assembly GCF_024711535.1 of Dipodomys merriami. Taxonomy (NCBI): domain Eukaryota; kingdom Metazoa; phylum Chordata; class Mammalia; order Rodentia; family Heteromyidae; genus Dipodomys; species Dipodomys merriami. Next base: position 48,090 of record NW_027203846.1, read on the forward strand.
ATGACTCCTGCCCCTCTTTTTCATATCTATGATGTGCCTCTCTCAAGAAGTATTATGATATCTGGCACCAGTGACTCATGTAGCTAATCCTAGCTACTCTGGAAGCAGACATCTGAGGGCCCCATTTCAAAACCAGCCTAAGAAGAAAAGCTCCAGAGTGTAGAATGCCATCTTGAATTAACCAGCCAAGTATTGGACGTGAGCATGTTGTTTAAGTGGTATACTATCAGCTTTGAGTAAAAAACTTAAGGGACAGCACATGTCCTCTAGATTTTAAGCCCCGGTACTAGCACTAAAATAAAACTAGAAAGCCAGGCACAGTGGCTCATGCCTGAAATCCTAGCTACTCAGGAATGTGATATCTGACGATCATTATTTGGAGGCAGGTGAGGTGAGACGATTATCTCAGTCAACCACCAAAAAGCCAGTGTGGATACTCAATTCAAGTGATGGAGTGCTAGCCTTGAGCAAAAATAGGTCAGCAACAGGGTCTAGGCCTTGAGTTGAAGACACAAGACTGGCAAATGTGCATGTACATGTACTCACACAAGCACACCCATGAAAGTCTACCTTGACTACCCTGTTTAAAAACAAGTCCCACCGGATGCTGGTGGCTTATACCTGTAATCCTAGCTACTCAGGAGGCTAATCTCTGAGGACTGTGGTTCAAAGCCAGCCTCAACAGGAAAGCCCATGATCTCTTATCTCCAATTACCACCAGAAAACCAGAAGTGGTGCTGTGGCTCAAGTGGTAGAGTGCTCGCCTTGAGCTCAAGAGCTCAGGGAGTTCAAGCCCCACGATGGGGGGAAAAAGTCCCTTTTGCAGCAACTGCTGTTGTCCTGCTACTATGCTCCTTTCTAACCAATGGTATTATTTTTCTACTTACAAACTTACCTATGTGCACCAGATAGAATGTAGCCTTAATGAAGAGAGTTGATTTGCCATGCCTTTACCTGTCATATGCTTATCATCTTGAACAGGTTGCTCTGTATTAGATGGAATAAATGAGTTAAACATTACCTATTTCAAATTTCAATTTCCAAAAATTTATTAGCTTTTTGAGAGTTCATAAAACTCTTCAAACACACTGAATCTTCCAGGTATTCTGTTCCAGCTAAATACGTATTCACAGTTCTTGTATCTGCCAATTCATGTTTATAATAGACATTCAAGAACCCCTCTCCCTCTTGACAACTTCCAAATTTTCTTTTTTCTTTTTGGTTGGTCCCAGGGCTTGAACCTGGGGCCTGGGTAGTGTCCCTAAGTTTTTTTTTTTTTTTTGTTCAACCACTTCCAGTTTGGTGGTAGTACATTGGAGATAAGAGTCTCATAGAATTTCCTCTCCTGGCTGGCTTTGAACCACAATCCTTAAGTCTCAGCTCCCTGACTAGAGAAGATTACAGATGTGAGCCACCAGCATCTGGCTAACTTCCAACTTTTTAAAATATATATTTTTTATTGTAAAGTTAGTGTACAGTGGGGTTACAGTTACATGAGTAAGGTAATGAGTACATTTTCTATCGAGCATTGTTAACCCTCCTTTGTTTCTCCCCTACCATCCCTTCCCACACACCTCTACAACTCCTCTCTCTCCACCCCCCCAAAGTTCACTTTCAACATAGTGTCTTGTACATCTCATTGTTACAATGGGTCAACCTGTATCCTTATTTCAGTATTTTGTTATTTCCCTTCCCCTCCCCAAATCAGAAAAATGTATAAAAATGATTCAGGGCACTGGAATCAAATACAGTGAAAACAGAGGTTATATCATGGGGGAAGAATATATAAAAGAAACAAAAAAATCAAATAGTACCTTGTGTCCCTGTCTTGGGGTTCATTTTGTTTAGCATCATCTTATATGGTCATATGTACATAGTTTTTGCTTTTCTGCTTGTTCTAGACAGATACTAGTTATTGCAAATAAGGGAAACCATCAGGCCTATGTTTCTTTGGGTCTGGCTTATTTTGCTTAATATAATTTCTTCAAGTCTCCATTTCCTAACAAATGGGGTGGTGGTGTTCTTTCTCATGGAGGCATACAATTTTCATGTGTGTGTGTGTGTGTGTGTGTGTGTGTGTGTGTGTGACTTTTCTTGATCCATTCATCTACTGAGGGACATCTGGGTTGGTTCCATATCTTAACAATGGTGAATAATGCTGCAATAAACATAGTTGTGCTGGTAGTTTTAGTATAGCCTTGTTTGTGATTTGGGTAAATGCCCCAAAGTGGGATTGCTGGGTCATAGGGGAGCTCTATGTATAGTCTTTTGAGGAACCTCCATACTGTTTTCCAAAGTGGTTGAACAAGTTTATACTCCCACCAACAATGCACTAGGGTTCCCTTTTGGCCACATCCCCTCCAGTATCTGTTGTTATTAGATTTCTTGATTATAGCCATTCTAAAGGGTGAGGTGGATGTTTTGATTTGCATTTCTTTTGTGGCTAGAGAAGTTGAGCAGTTCTTCATGTGTCTATTGGATATTGTTATTTCCTCTTCAAATAAGTCTCTTTTTAAGTCTCTAGCCCACTTTTTAATTGGGTGGTGGTTTCTTTGAGGATTTGTTGTTGGGGCATTTAATTTTTTGAGTCCTAAGTATATTTTAGATATGAGACCCTTGTCCATTATATGGCTAATAACTTTCTTAACTTATACACATCTATTGCCAAGAAATGTCATAACACTTTCCTCCTCTAGAGAACCATAAACACATTAAGAGTCACACACAATGTTAGACATTTGGAAATTCCTGTTTTCAAAAATCCACCTCAGAGCATGCTTTTCTCTCTTGTAAATCCCTTCAAGATCCTTGGATATCTGACACCCTGTACCACTCCAGTTATTTCTAATTTCTACCTCTTTCTACTCTTGATTCCAAACAGGAACTATTTTTGACAGTATCAATTTCCATTCAAAATTAGCCAATGTTTCCAACCTCTTTCTGTGATCTTCCTTGATATACGGTACCAAGGGGAAAACAGGTGGTGTCCCAGGGAGCGTAAATTTTTATAAAGTAGAGATCATGGTCAGTGCTCGAGTTAATCCAGGTAGAATGGTCTGACAGTGAGTAGGAGAGGACATTTAGATGCTGGCTAAAACTCTTTCCCTAACACAGACATATTCTTTATCAAGTCTTATTTTGTCAAGCCATAGTTTTAAAAGACATTTCAGGTGATGGCAGAGGACAAGGAGAAGGATGAGGAGGAGAAGAAAGAAAGGCTGCTGGGCACCGGTTGCTCATGCCTTTAATCCTCACAGTCAGGAGGATAAGATTTGAGGTTAACAGATTGAAGTTATCCTGGGAAAGAAAGTCCATGAGATTCTTATCTCCAATTAACTATAACAAAGTTAACAATAGTGCTGTAGCCCAAGTGGTAGAGCAGCAACCTTAAGCAGTGAAGGCTAAGAGACAGTACTCTAGGAATGAGTTCAAGCATCCGTATCAGCATAAAAGAAAAAGAGAGGAGGAGTGGGGAGAAAATGTAAAGAATTCCATTGTGTGGTTGGCTCTGTGCACACATCATCCACTGTCCCAGGGCAGCAAAGGTGGCTTCAGGTTCTAGGTGAGAAAGAAGCAGATGAGCTGGGTCCTAGTGGCTCATGCCTGCAATCCTAGCTACTCAGGAGGCTGACATATGAGGATTGCAGTTCAAAGCCAGCCCAGGCAATAAAGTCCATGAGATCCTCTCTAATTAATAACCGCCAGAAAACCGGAAGTGGCACTGTGGCTCATGTGGTAGAGTACTTGCCTTGAGCTGAAGAACAGAGGAATAGCAACCAATCCCAGAGTTAAAGCCCCACGACTGACAAAACAACAAGAATACCAACAAAAGAAGCAGATAAGGCCCCATGCTACCTCTCTCTGAGACTATTTCAGGGCTATGCAATGATCAGATGCTGTGGAAAGCTTGAAAGAATGGTCTGGATTACAATGGTCTCACCACACACTGTATGGATAGCAATGCAGTTGGAAACCTGAAAAACACATAGTCTATAGAGAATAAATGTGCCTGCCTGGTGCTGGAGTGGTCAAGATGGAAAGGGTAGGCCGTCCTTCAGTCAGCATTAGTCATTACAGAGTAATAAGCAGCACCTCTGTCACACACAGTGCCATTTCACAGCAGCCTTCTCCACAAGGAAGCAAAAGACATTTTACACTCTTTCTCCTTTATTTTAAACAT
>NW_027203847.1:0-52071 GCF_024711535.1 Dipodomys merriami
CAACTCTATCCAGGCAAACTAGTGATTATGAGTGTAGGCAGGCCCTGAAGACCAAGAGAAAAAGGCCTCTTTGTACCCCAAGATATCTCTCTCCCCAATGCTCTGTTTTGACAGGAGGCCTCCATTTGTGCTATCTCCCGGGGCAGGCCAATTTCCCTGCACTTATCCTGTCTTTGTTAGACTGTGTTCCAGTGTTGAAACAAACTGCTACAATTAATTCAAGATTCCTTCTGGCAGACAACAACTAGGGAGCTGAACCTAATGATTCATTATTGGCAACGGTGCCTCCCTAGGTTTTTGGAAGCTTGCTACATCTAAGGCAAGCACTCTACTACTGAGCCACCTTCCCTGCCCTTCTCCTTTTTCTTTTATCAGTCCCGAGATTTGAACTCGGGACCTAGGATCTCAGGATGGGCTGTGGGCCATTGACTGCACCACATCCTAGGGTGATCGAAGCTGAAGCAGAATTTCCACAATCTGAGTTCAAGCCCCGGGCCTGGAAAAGGCCCAAGGCCATGACTTTGAATTTGCTCCATTTTTCTGGCAGGCCTGGGATTTGAACTCAGGTCTGGGTAACTCTGTGACACTGCAGGGGAAGGGAAGCTCACTGGTGTTGAAGACAAGAATTTCAGTTTCCAGGCCTGAATTTAAGCGCCAGCACTGGAAAAATTGATATTCATATATGTGATCTTTTTACATACATGGGCTTACTCCATATGACATTTATTACCCTTATTTATTCATTATTTATTTTATTTAGTATTATTACATATATAACATTTATTTCATTTATTACATCTTATCACATGCATATATTTGCATATGGGTTATACTTCATACTGAGACCCAGGATTTTTACAGAGAAAAAAAAATGTGTCAAAGTAGGCAGGATGACAGATATCAGCCACAGATGCCTAGACTGTAACATTTTGTACGGGTGTCCTTGGGTCCCCTTGGTAGGGTGCTAGTCATGAGCCCAACAGGGAAGAGTCAGTGTCTAGGCCCTGAGTTCAAGGTTCATGACCAAGAAAAATAAACCAAAAAAATTGTCTGCAGGAGAAAACTCACTAGAGTTCAGTACATACATCATTTTGGCCCTTACATGGGGACATATCTGAGCCTCAAGGTTCTCATCTGCACAATAATCAGTGGAGCTCTTACAAGGACCAGATGCAAGAATGCACTCAGTACACCATTCCTCATATAAGACTCATGACATAGCTGTATCCCACACGCTGTCATTAGAATTAGGGTGCTTTCATCAGTGTCACCATACTACACAAATTTCACATCAAATGATTTAGAGGGGTGGGTTTTTTGTAGGGAGGGGGCGGTGAGTCAGCCACGGGGATTCCACTGAAAGTTTGGGGGTACTGTCCTAAGATCTTTTGCTCAAGGCAAGAGCTCTACCACTTTGAGCCACAGCTCAGAGTTTTGCAGACTTCCTGTCAGGGCTGGATTTTAAAACTACCAGTGTCTGATCTCAGCTCCCCAGTATCTTGGATGACAGGGCTGAGGAAGCCACAAGCATCCGGTTCCGTGTAGCTGGTTTGCAGCAGTTTACCTCTGGCTACATCAGGTTAGATGGCAGCTCTCAGCACCAGACTCCTAGCTTGCCTTACAATGAGGTATTTGCAGTCCTATTCTTATATCTTTGCAGTCAGAACCTTCTATCGTTTTGTTTTGGTTCCAGTCCTGCATCTTGAGTAAGTGTCTAGACACAGTCCCTAAACTTTTATGCTCAAAGCTAGTACTGGACTGATTGAGTAACAGCATGACTTCTGGATTTTTCTGTGCAAGTGGTAATGAGGAATGGAACCTAGGACTTTGTACATAGTGAGCACTCTATCACTGAGCCACAGGAGTGAAAAGTGTATAAACAGATAAATGTGTAAATTGGTAAATAAAGATAGATAGATAGATAGATATAGATAGATAGATAGATGTATATGTATAAAACAAGAGATGTCTGTATATTATGAAACTGCATATATGATATTAATACCAATTATTGGCAATTAAATTATTCCTTCCTTTTTAAGTATCATGATTGAATACATAATAAAGTATTAATTGAAAATTAGTCAATGTAGAATAATTGTGTATAATTTTAGAATATAATCATATACTAACTACTAATTTAAAGGTTACTTTTATAACATTCCATTTGTATGGATGTATATCAGAATGAATTTCTTAGAACCTCCCACCATTCATTAGTGGCAGTTCCAAGATTCGACCTCCAGGCTAAAGTTGCTGGTTTCAGCTATGGCTTCCCTAATAGCCCACTAAACATTAGCAATGCAGTGTCATGTACACATTCTGGGTCTTGTCATTTAGACCCAGGATGGTCACAATACAACGAAAAAAATACGTAAAACCACCTTCTTGAACTTCTCAGTTTTATCCTTCTCCTTTTTATTTTTATTTTTTGCCACCTCCAAAATTTGAAGTAGGGTCCAATGATCAGCTGTTGCAGAGATGTGAAGACCTGAGTTCAAGCCCTGTGCTAGGCCAAAAAACAAGTAATAATAACAGTAAGACCCTGGCTATGAAATTGCACCATTTTTCTAGCAGGCCTGGGATTTGAACTCAGGGTCTGGGTAACTCTGTGACACTGTGTGTGAAAAGGGAAGCTCACAGTCCTTGAAGACAAGAAATTCATGGGGCTGGGAAGGTGGCTCAGTGGTAGCATGCTTGCCTTGCATGCATGAGGCTCTTGGTTCAATAACTCAGCACCACATAAGCAGAAAAAGCTGGAAGTGGCACTGTAGCTCAAGTGGTAGAGTGCTCACCTTGAACTGAAGAGCTGAGGGACAGTGCCCAGGCCCAGAGTTAAGGCACCATGACTGGCAAAAAAAAAGAAAAGAAAAGAAAAGAAAAGAAATAAAGAAAAAAGAAATTCAGACCAGTTCCAAGGGCCTGTCTTGAAGCCCCAGAACTTGAAAAAATAATATTCATATATATGATATCTATTTACATACATGGGTTCTACTGCATATGACATTTATTACCCTTATTTATTTAGTATTATTACACATATAACATTTCCTTTATTATATCATATCTCAGAATATATTTGCATATGGATTATACATCATATTGAGACCCAGGACTTTCACATAGAATGAAAAAAAAGTGTAAAATTGGCTTCTTACTCCACAAATAAATTTTTGGCCATGCTGGAATTTCAACTCAGCCTACAATGCCCAATCCATAAACGGGGTACAGTCTTAGCACACCAGCCTCCGGCAAACTGAGCATCCAGGAAATTCTGAGGACCTGTAATCAAGCCATAGTAGTGCCCGATAGATAGATGTGTAGATTGATATTATACATATATAATATATACATACATATATATCTGCATATATATGTATATATTTATATATACACACACATACAAAGGGAGAATGTGAGGATATTATTAAATTATATATATGTTCTTACCAATTATTAGTTACTAAATTATGACTGCATTTCATGAGGTATCATGGTTGCGTACTTATAAAAGCATTAATTACAAATATAATCAATATCCTTAATCATACCCTGGTGCTAGAATGGAAGATATAAATCCATTAATTTTTGTGTGGCATTCTAAAATAGAATCATGAATTAACTGTAAATTTAATTATTACTTTTATAACATTCCATTAGCATTCACATGAACAGGAATTAGTTCATCAGGATCTCCCTCCATTTGTGGGTGGTAGTCATAGCATTCGAATCCCAGGCCTGGGTAGAGTACTTTGAATGCAAACCATTGGAATGACACCATGAAGATTTCAGATTGTCATGATTTTAAAAAAGAACAACAAGAAGAAAAGAAAGCCAGGTGTCAGTGGCTCCTACCTATAACCCTAACTCCTCCGGAGGCTGAGATGTAGAGAATGCCAATTTGAATTCATCTGAGGCAGGAAAGTCCAAAACAATCTTCTTTCTAAGAGATCATAGGAAGAAAAAAAGCCCATGAGTGGGGCTGTGACTCAAGAGCAGAGTGCTATCCTTGAGCAAAAGGAGCTCAGGGACAGGGCCTAGACTCATAGTACAACCCTGAACCTGCCTCACCCCCCCAAAAAAAAAGGAGGCAATAACTCCATGTCTCTCTGTATGGATGGATGATGTATGGATGATGGGCATTCAGCAGGTTGCCCATGTCCATCCGCCCAACCTGGGCAAGACCTCAGAGAGTCCTAAGTCTGAACCAGCCACTTGAACAAAGCATCCTTCTCTGCCATTTAATAAGTGAAGCCCTGCCGGGTTTGCATGGGCTGTGCAACAGGTGACTTATATCCTGGCTGAGATATCCCATTGGGACACCTAGCAGCCAGCCACTGCCTCCAGGGAGACCAGAAGTCATCGGTCAGGTCATCAGAATGGCATCTGTCATGGGTGCAGTGTGGATCTGAGCTGTAAATCAGCATTTCAGACCAAGTTTCTGGGCCAGGAGGGGCAAGGGCTGCAAGATGGCACAGCAGGTAATGCCTACTCACTGGGACTAATTTGTCAGGCACACATTGGGTGGGTGTTGAGTGGGGCTCATGAAAGCCTTGTAGGCTCAGGAATCCACAGCTGGCTGGCTGCTGCTTGTAGCAGTGGCTTTCCCAGGAGTCCCAGGGCTCAGAGCCCTGCTTTCCTCACCATTGCTAAGCGGCCGATGAAGATCTGCAATCATGCACCGAGTATAAATGAGCATCCATCGTGTTCTTCCCTTGGTCCTGTACCCTATGCATGGATGGAGGTGCAGGTGCCATGGAACTTACTGCCATGGCCCACACCACTCAGCCAAAGAAGGAGTTGGGGAGAAATAACTTATGTGTCGAGAGTTCACTATGACTGTGCCTCTAGATTGCCCCCAGTTCTAGCTCAGCTCATCATTACCACCTTCCTCTGTGTGTGTGTGTGTGTTTGTGTGTGTGTGTGTGTGTGTGTGTGTGAGTGTGTGTGTGTGTGTGTGTGTGTGTGTGTGTGTGTGTGTGTGTAGGTGTTCATGCACACATCTTGGTACTAGGGCTTGAACTCAGGACCCGGGCTCTGTCCCTCACTTTTTTCATTCAAGGCTAGCAACTCTACCACTTGAGCCACAGCTTTTCTTGCAGTTTTAGGTGGTTATTGAGAAAGGAGAGTCTCACACACTTTAGAAAAGTGAGCTGGTGATAAGAAATGTACTCATTATCTTGCCCATGGAACTGTAACCCTTCTGTACAGTATTTTCACAATAAAAAAGATCCTACTGATACAAAAAAAAAAAAAAACAAGAAAAGTGAGCTGGGCTGTCTCTGAATGCCAATCCTTAGATCTCAGCCTCCTGAGGAGCTAAGAATAAGAGAGCATGAGCTGTTAACATCTGATCACACTTTCCTTCTTGGCTAAGACAATGTACCTCTCTCCGAGCTTAGCACCATCTACAGCTAACCTTCCTCCCCCTCCCTCTACTCCTCTAGACTTCAGAGGAAACGTACCCTCCCCTGAAGACATAGAAATAGGATACTTGACAGGTTTGAGCTTTATGTTCTCCACACAGTCAAGGGCTGCTGGGAGCTGATGTAGAGATCAGAGATCTAGGCCAGGGCAAGTAGACAGCTGTTAGAACAGAAGACAGTATGAAGAGACATCCTTGCAGCTGGATGCCAGTGCCTCATGCCTATAATCGTAGCTAGTCAAGGCTGACACATGAGGATCAAGCAAGATTCAAAGCTAGCCTGGGGAGACTCTTACCTCCAATGAATGACCAAAAAGCTGGGAAGCAGAGCTACTGTAGTTCAAGTGGTAGAGCACCAACCTTGTGCAAACAAGCTAAAGGATACCACTTAGGCTCTGTGTTCAAGCCCTAGTAAAGACACACACACACACACACACACTAACATCCTTAGCAGGTGCCAGTGGCTCATACCAGCAATCCTAACTACTTAAGAGGCTGAGCTCATAAGATGGCAGCTTGAAGCCAGCCCAGACGGAGAAGATCGTGAGAATCTTATCTCCACTAAACTACTAAAAAAAAATGAAATGTGAGCTGTGATTCAAGTGGTAGAGTGTTAGATTTGAGCAAAGGAAGCTCAGTGCCTAGGCCCGGAGTTCCAGCTCTAAGAGTTTTTTTTAAGACAACTTTTGTCCCCCTCCTTCCCTCAGGCCATAAATCCAGATGTTGGTCATCCTAGATCTCACTTCCACTCCTGCCACTTCCACAGAACCACAAGTGGGTGTTACTGGCCAGGTCTGGGTTAAGAAGTGAACGTACACAAGTGGGGGCATACCCAGGTCAAGGCTAATGCCCCAGAACATTGAGGTATTGGCCATGCCAGTCTCTCCTCCCCCAATTCCCTGGCCCTGGAATCTAAAGTCTGTGCCTCTGTATTCTGGGCATCCAGAATTCTCTAGAAGGATTGGAGAGGCCCAGCTGGGGCTGAAAGATAGACTTGCCTGCAATAAAGTATGTTGACATTTCCTAGACACCAATAGATATTTCCAAGCCACCTTGGCCTCACCTCCAATGCAGCCTAGAATCCTCCTTGCTTGGGCGGCCTTCAGTCCACTATCAAGCTGGAGTTGGCCAGAGGCACCGGCAACACCCTTCCCCCACTCCACTGCCAGCATGCTGAGAGAGACATGCAGCCAGAGGTCTAGCTGAGGAAAAGGGCAGGACATCCATGTCTGAGTTCCCCACCTAAAGGCAGGCAAGATTCTATTTCAGCTAGCCCTGCTGACCCAGAATCCCCTGCAGGAGGCCAAAGATTTGGACAGCTGGACTTGGGCTCCAAAGAAAAGCTTGAACTCAGGTCTCTGGCAATATAGGACTCATTGTAGACCCTGATAGGAGGATAAAGACAAAGTCGGTGTGGAGGAGGAGCACCATCCAAGGTCAAAAAGAGGCAGACAGGCACCCAGGAAGGGGACAGAGAAAGATGAGGGACACACACAAACACACACACACACACACACACACACACACACACACACACAAATATGGCACTGGTATCTCACACCTGTCATCCTAGCTACTCAGGAGGCTGAGGTCAAAGCCAGCCAGCACTGAAATGTCTGTGAGGCTCTTATCTCCAATGAACCACCAAATAACCAGAAATGGAGCTGCAGCTCAAGTGTTAGAGCACTAGCTTTGAGCACAGAAGCATAGGAACTTCACCTAGACCCTGAGTTCAAGGCCCAGGTCTTCTACATCCAAACACACAGACACAGACACACACAGACAAAAGACACATGAACACACAGACACACACAGTGGTAGCCCAAAGCCTCAGCAGTCCCTGAGCACCCTGAATATTCCACCCCAGAGATGATGGCACTACCATCATCAGACCAACTGTAGACAAAACTCAGAGCCTCTCACATGTCTGGAATGGTTCACAACACATCATGGCATTTCTACTGTACACACTGTTATGCAGAAAATTCAGCTACCTTTTATTTGGTTGTAGGTTATGGGGTTTGAACTTTGGGCCTGCCAGAAGGCCTTCAGCTCTTCAGGTGAAGGTGTGCTCTCTACTACTGGTGCCACAGCACCACATCCAATTTTATGGTGGTTCATAGGGGATAAAGTCTCAAAGACTTTCCCGCCCAAGCTGGCTTTGAACCGTGATCCTCAGATCTCAGCCTCCTGAGTAGCTAGGATGACAGTTATGAGCCACTGGCAGTGCCCGGCTACACCCAACTTCTTTTTTTCTTCAGCTCTTTTCTTTCTTTCTTTCTTTTATTGTGAAAATACTATAAAGAGGGGTTACAATTACATGGGCAAGATAAGGAGTACATTTCTAATCAGGCATTGTAGCCTCCTCAGCAGCCACCTTCTTATTCCAAGGGAAAACCCAACTCATCAAGACACAAACCAAATGTAACCCTACACTTCAGACTTGGTCACCAGCATTCAAAACCTTCTTCCATGGATGGAGAGCATATAATTGACACTACCATTCCACCCCTGTTCCCATTCACCCACTCCCTGCCTGCCATAGCCATAACCTCTGGAGTTCTTGGTAAGGCACCACCCACCCTGCATTGGCTTCACACTGGGGTAAACCTGGGGAGTTATTAGAAATGTCTGTACTGTGGGGCCAGCATCTGGTCTCACAACCTCAACCACCCCAATACTTCACTATCTCTTGCAAGCAAGGAAGGGGTATCTTTCTTTCTTGTTTGGTTTTTTGTTTTTGTTTTTTTTGGTTGAGAGCCTTGAACTCAGGGCTTCGGTACTGTCACTGATGTCTAATTTTCCTCAAGGCCAGTGCTCTACCACTTGAGCCACAGTGCCACTTCTGATTGGAGACTGGAGATGAGGCTCTGGAGGGACTTTCCTGCTAGGGCTGGGAAATAAGATCCACTGCATCTCAGACTCCCGAGTGGCAAGGATGACAGGTGTGGGATGACAGGTGTGAGCCAGCGGCTCATGGCTTAAGGTGTCTAGTCCTTCAGAATTTCCACCTAGTGCTCCTCTAGAAGATACCACCTAGACTCCCCTCTACCTCCCTCAGACACAGCAAAGGAAGGCTAGAATCTGGGTGTGGCCATGGGGATTAAAGGGCCCCCTCTACATCACTAACCTCCTCTAAGCTCCCATCTGCCTCCTCTGGATTGCCTGGTCTTCCAGGGCAGATCAGACCCACTAGAAGTTCTGGGGCCTCCCCTATTTCCCCCTGCCCCACCAAACTGATACCTGAGGACTTCCGGGGCAAACTGGTCCATGTCCTGGTGGAAGACCTTGGGAGGCTTGCTGAAAACTGGGTACAGGGGTGCAAAGGGCAGGAGTGTCCAGCTCCCCTCTGTCAAAGGAGACACAAAGCACGTATTTATCTACTAAGAGCTTCAGGGCATAGCCATCCACCTGTCACCAAGGTCCCTGGGAGAACTGCTTTATGGTGACAGCCCTGGGGCCTGACCTCAGGGCCCCGGTACTATCCCTGACTTTCTTTGTCTCCAGAGGAGTGCTCTTTCACCTGAGCCACAGTGCCACTTCCAGCTTTTTCTGTGTATGCAGGACTTAGAAATTGAACCCATGCTTTCCTGTGTGCTAGGCAAGCCCTATACCTCTAAGACGCAATTCCAGCCCTGGATAGCTGTCCTTCTGTGACCCCTCAGGCCTGTCTTGGGACAGTCTCGCACATCTATACCAAGTCTCTCACCAGCAGCCCTGGTTGGAAATGAACATGCTCTGCTATGTTGTCTCCAAGAAGCCCTTTCTGATCACCTTGGCATAGCTGGAGATTCTCCGCTGTGCAGGCTGCCAAACTTATCAAGCTCTGCCTTCCAGCCAGTGTGAGTTGAGAATGCATGAAGGGGAAGGCCTGGATTCCACCACCAGATTTCTGAAGGCCCTGATACACCACCCAGGGGCAGGTGTTGTATCACACTCCGTGAGAGGGGCTCGAGGCCTGGGCAATCTGTGGGCAACAAGACAGGACCATTTCTTTGTGTGGGCTTGAACTGAGGATCTGGGAGCTGTCTCTCTGAGTTTTATTGCTCAAGGCTGGCTCTACCATTTGAGCGACAGCTCCACTTCTGGCTTTTTGGTGGTTCCATGAAGAGTAGATTTTCATGGGCTTTCCAGCTTATGGCTTGCTTCAAACTGTGATGCTCAGATCTCAGCCTCCCAAGTAGCCAGGATGACAGGCATGAGCCTGAACCCCAGGTGATGAGCACCAAAGTTTTTTTGGTTTTTGTTGGCTGATGTTCATCTCCTATCAACTAGCAAGCCTAAGTTAAAATAATCAGTTAGAGGCGATCAAATTCCTCTCCTAGGTCAGTTAATCCAAGGAGATAAAGTGTCTTTGGAAAGGGCTAGTCTGGGTTGCCTAAGGGATGTTTGTGTGTTTGTGTGTGTGTATGTGTGTGAGTGTTGGGGTCCCTACCCTCAGCTCTGTGGTGCCTCATCCTCCCAGCAGGGAGTGCACCCAGGATCTTGACCCCAAGGGAGGTGGATGGGAGAGGGTACCTAAGGTCACATCCAGGGGGATGATCTGAATTCTGTCCTGCAACCTAAGCCTGGACAGATAAAGGAGAGAAGGAGAGGGTTGGGGGAACATCAAAGTATCCCCTTACCTTTGGCTGAATGTACCAGCGAGAAAACTGAATACATCTTTCTTGGTAGTCAGCTAAAAGGTGTACAGTGTTCATTTATTTTATGATTGTGTTAGTCCTAGGGCTTGGATTCAGGGCCTGGGTGTTATCCCTGAGCTTCTTTTGTTAAGGCTGAGGCTCTACCAGTTGAGCCACAGCACCACATCTGGCTTTTTTGTCTGTGGTTTTGGGGAGGGAGGTGGTTTATGGGAGATAAGAATCTCCTGGACTTTCCTGCCCAGGATACTCAGAGTCACATCCATCAGACCTCAGCCTCCCAAAGAGCCAGGATGATGGGTGGGAGCCATGAGCTCCTGACTGCCACCATCCATTTATAATCCCTTAAGCCCAGGGCCAGGCCACCCATACTACACCTCCTTGTTGGGAGTAGGAAGCAGACATGAGTGGGTTTGATACTTCAACAGCCTACCTATCTTTGAGTATTGTTCTGGGTCAGTCTGATGGTGGCTTCATCCTTATCCACAGCAATGACATGGCTCTGTCACCAGAACAAATTTTCCGCCCCCCCGGGGAGGTGTCAGGTCTTGGGTCTTTCTTCTGAGCCCCACCACCATAACCAAAATGACACTCCCCAGCAAAGGGTAGTACACACAGAGTGTTTTTATTGTCTTATAGCCAGGGTCTTGTCAGATAGGTGGGGGTATAGGTCAGAGGTCCTGGATTGTGCTGGGCAGGGGGACAAGGTGACCCCTCCTCATCCACTTTTCTTCAACGGTGTAGCAGAGGGATGAGGGGAGGGACTCATGGGATGGACAATGAATAACCGTCACGGTCTAGCCAGGGCACAGAGGGGCTTACCTCATGAAGCTGCTTCAACAGGCTGAGCAAAACAGCTCCTGACCCACAGCCCACCTCCAGAATGAGAGGGCCACCTTGGGTTCCAGGCACATGGGGATGCTGGGCCACTTCCTCCAGCACTCATTCAACCAATAACTGAGAGAGAAAGAGAGAGGGAGAGAGAGAGAGAGAGACAGAGAGAGAGGGGGGAGAGAGAGAGCAGGGGAGAGACAGAGAAAGACAAAGGTCCAGAATTACACTTAAGTCAGGTGCCGGCGGCTCAGACCTATAATCCTACTTATACAGGAGGCTGAGATGTGAAGATTGTGGTTCATAGCTGGCTGGGGAGGAATGTCTGTGAGACTCTTATCCTCAAAGAACCAAAAGAAAACCCGAAGTGATGCTGTGGCTCAGGGGGTAGAGTACTAGCCTTGTTCTGAGGAGCTCAGGGATTGCATCCAGGCCCAGAATTCAATCCCCACAAATGACAAGAAGTGGACTTCCCACCACAAGAAGTGGACTGAATAACACCCACTGTTCTAGGAGGCATGGCAGAGAAATCAGGCCAAGATTCTTGTCAGCTGGAGGTCATGAGTAGATCACCTGGCTTCTCCATGACTCATTTT
Organism: Dipodomys merriami; assembly: GCF_024711535.1. Lineage (NCBI taxonomy): Eukaryota > Metazoa > Chordata > Mammalia > Rodentia > Heteromyidae > Dipodomys > Dipodomys merriami. The sequence continues at coordinate 11,493 of NW_027203847.1, forward strand.
CCCCAGCTGGAAAAATGAATAGAATGAAGGATCCCTTCCTCATGGAGACAGGGTAATGATGAAAGACAGCCATGTTTTGTTTCATAATCCCACACCTGTTGCATGATTAATAACAGACCCCATCTGAGCCCTTTCCCGGCAACTTCCTGTCATATGCTCACAGAATTGTTGAGAACTGTATCTGACACCTGCTCCCTCTGTGCCTGGCCCTGCTCCAGAGATCCCTCTGTATTAATCCCTTATTTACTCACAACTGTCCCATGAGGAGACTTAGGTCCAATGGTTGACATCCAACCCAGAGCTTCACCTGTGGTCAAGAATCGGCTGCCGTGAACTAAGAGTTTGGGACAATCCATCTAAAATGATGACTGAGCAGGGCGCTAAATGTCTACCACCCCCCCCACACACACACACACATACACACAAACACTTCTCCACCATCCTTTACAGGCAAAGATGTTTTACTTTCTTTCTTTTTGTTGGGTGTGGGGCTCGAACTCTGGGCCTGGGTGCTATCCTTGAGCTCTTCAGCTCAAGTCCAGCACTCTATTACTTGAGCCACAGCACCACTTCTGGTTTTCTGGTGCTTTATTGGAGAGAAGACTCTGAGGGTCTTTCCTGCCCAAGTTGGCTTTCACCCATGATCCTAAGATTCAGCTCCTGAGTACTTAGGATGACAGCCATGAGCCAATGGCACCCGGCCAAAGAGGCTTTTCCATGCCTGTCATCCTATCCCCTCTGGAGACTGAGTTCTGAGGACTGCAGTTGGATGCCACCCTTGGCAGCATAGTCATTCAGAACTCTTATCTCCAATTAAACACCCAAAAACCTTGCAAGTGGAGCTGTGGCTCAAATGGTAGAGTGCTAGCTTTGAGCATGAAACCAGGGATGGGACCCAGGCCCTAGTTTTAAACTTTTTCTAGCATAGACACACCTAAGAAAAGGAAGTAGGTGAACACACGGGAGCTCAAAGCTCACACATAATATTCAATACTCATAGAATAGACCCCATCCTGCTCTGATTCTCTAGATTCTATGTCCTAGGTCATGGCAGGCTGAGATGGGACTGACCATGCACCAAGTCAGGACATTCAAGTACAATCTCATACTGAGGATCCAGTGATCTCATGAAGGACTCAAGATCTCTCACTGTCCTGTCTTGACACTGGGCAGTCAGGTGAGATCTAGTTATCCAAACAAAGGATATGGGAATGAATGAATTTCTCAGCCAAGGGATGCAGACTGGAGGGCTCTAGGTCCCTCTCTCTCAGGGAGGAGAAAAGGGCTGATCCATCTCAGTAATATTCCTGGGTTGTGAGTATCCTCAAAGAAACAACCCTGCTCCCACCCCAGTGCCTCTGGTGTTCTCACCAGCCTCGACCTTCAGTCCACCCTCTTTAAATCCCACATCTGCCATCTAGACTAAAGGCTGAGCCAGCAAGGAGACCCACCTCTACCTCTGAGAATGGCAGTCACAGGGCCCAAAGTCCCCTAGAGGAATTCTCAGAGCAACATGGGTCTGACTCTCGCCCTCATTCCCTGAGTGTCCTCTTCTAGTGGCATGTTTACCTCTGTCTCTGGTTGAGGAATGAACACTGGGGGTGTCACCTTCAGATTGAGCCAGCAAAAGTGCCAGTCCACAAGGATGTACTGCACAGGCATCCTGCAGTGGATGACAGCCAGGTTGTCAAAGGTGAACCCAGAGTGCCAGGACTTTTAATAGCCATGTGGCATGTGGCTGGGTTGAAGATTCTATCACTGATGGTCTAGGTTGTCAGGTGAGGTCATGGCTCCAATAGCCTGACACACTGGATCTGGGATCATCCTCCCTCTTCATCTTCCTGCTTATCCCTTGCCAGCCCCATCTTGCCACTCCCTCAACCTATACCTCCCTAGCCCTTGGACAGTTTCTTCTTATCTGACCAGAAAATAAACTCCGTGAGCCAGGGGAGATTGAAACTCTGTGAACCACCCTGAGCCCCAGGGACTACCTGAGGCTGTTTCCCTCTGCAGTCAGCGACCACTCAGATTTGGATATAATGATGTTTCTGATGCCATGAATGGGTCAGTGGCTTGGTCCTACACAGTAGCTTTAGGCTCTGAAACTGTCCCCACAGAGATTGTGAATCGTTGGCTCCCTTGATCCAGGGACTCCAAACCAAGGCTTGCATGCTCCCTTCTTCCTTCCTTTCCTCCTTTTCTCCCTCCATCCTTCCCTCCTCTCTTTCTCTTTCCTTTCTTTGTGTCATTCCTGGGCATGAACTCAGAGCCTGGGTGCTGTCCCTGAGCCTTTTTACTCAAGGCCAACAGTCTACAGCTTGAGCTACTCATCCACTTCTGGCATTTTCTTTTTGGTAGTAAGTTGGAGATAACAGTCTTACAGGCTTTTCTGCCTGGGCCTTAAGCCTCAATCCTCCTATCCCAGCCTCCTAAGTAGCTAGGATGACAGGTGTGAGGCACCAGCATCCAGCTCAAACCAAGATTTCTTCATGTGCTGTGGAACCAGCACTGGAACCTTTCATCGTGTATGACCCCCCTCTTTCATCCCCCCAAGAAACTGGCACACACTGTAACGTTTTGTTAGATAAATAGATGAGCATCTGTCTATGACAATACTACAGAACAGTCCCATCCAACTCAGGTAAGCATCCTTGCTAGGGGTAAAACCTGTGTTAGCTCTCCCACAGTTCTCCCTCCTCCCTCTTCCCACCCTCCTGGTGCCACCGTACTTAACTGTTTTGGTTCCAAGGACATGAGCCATGATGTACTCACTGTATTCTGGGGTCTCTGGGATGCCTATCTTCTCAAAGATCTCTGTCCAGCCACTCTGACCAGCTGTATGGCACTCAATTCCCTACTCAACTGTGAACAAGGATGTCGTGAGGTGAAAGCCTGGTTCAAGGGGTCTCCTCTGCACTCCCTAGGGCCAGACAGGATGGTCCACCATATTCGGCCCCCAATTTTCATGTTGTAGAAAAGGATCCCTGAGACATCCTGGGTCTCTGAATCTCCCAGAGTCCAGTACAGGTCCTGGGAATTGTCTCTGCTCACAGCGATCAGGCTGCAGATGGCAAGGTCACAATCTCTGCTACCCACTGGACTGGGAGCACTAGAAGAAGCTGGCAGAACTGGGAAATATGATCACCCAGTCAGAACTGTTGACAGCTGAGGTTGGGGGTACAGGCCAGTTGTATGTGTGTCAGAGGGGGTGTGTTTTTCTCCCAAATACCCACCTTCTATCTGACCCCAGTGCCCTCACCTCTCTAGTGGGCTCTTCTAGGAATGTCCTCAGGTGAAAGGGTGACTGAGCACAGAAGAAAAGGGCTCGCACCATAACGGGGTCTATCTTCTGCATCCAACACTCCCCTGCCCAGCAAAAGGGAAAAGAACCCAGAAGGCAGGTGTGGGGTGCTGCTCCCCACCTCTGACTAAAGCCACCAGGTACCCACCAGGGAGAGGAAGGATGCAGATGCACAGCTGTGTGGCTCCTACTGCTCCAGGCCAGGGGCTCTGTGGTGCCCCCACCTCCCCATCCCTGAAGCTCCCCTTTTCCTGGAACATTGGCCACTAGGGATGAGGGAGGGACCCCCGGATGGACACCCACCTCCACCCCCACCCCTGGGGTGCATTTGTGGCAGAGCCAGGACAGACTTTGGGGCACGGGGGAGGCGCAGGCAGGAAGGGAGGGGGAGGCAAGAGGCAAAGGTCCAGGTCTGCGAAGGTGGGGAGAAAGGGTAGAGTGGGGGACGGGATATACAGGGGAGGTTGTGGGGTGCGGGGTGCAGGTCGGCCACTCACGTGTGCTGCTGGGAGAAGCTATAGGCTGCGACTACGGGTGCATGCCAGGAGTCTGAGGACCGAAGGCCAGAACCAAGTCAGGGCCACAAGCAGGCCAGGGGCGCAACAGCTCCTCCAGGTGACTGCTAGAGGCAGCAGCCATGTTTGAACCACAGCACGGGCACATGGTGGAGCTGCGCACAGCCTCTGCTCCTCCTCAGCCACCACCGCAGACTCAGCGGCCTCCTAACCTGTGGCCGCCGCCGCCTCAGCAGACACTGCCATCACCGTGCTCCCCGCACCGGGACCTCAGACTCAGGGCCACCATGGCTGGGCGCCTCCGAGGGGCTGTGTGTGGCGATGTGCCTGCCATGCAGGCTCTGCATGCTCTGGGCTCCCACCCAGGACCCACACTATGATCAGAGCAGCCGCCAGCCACTGAAGCCGTTTCCACTGCTGCTAGTGCTCGTGCTCTGTCTTCTCCCAGCTCTCTCTTGGCCCCACACTCCTCTCCTGGGCCACCCCGCCCCTTCTGCACACACACCCCTGCCCCCTTGTGCCCCTGGCCATTGCTGCCACAAAAGCGCGCTCCTGAGCCCCGCCCCCTCATTCACTGGGCCCCGTCCCCAACTCCTAGCCACAATTGCAGTCCTGACTGGGCCCTGAGGCTTCTAGACCATGGCAATTGCAGCCTTACCTCAGCTTAGCACGACCCTCTACCCCCAGTACAGGCCCAGAGGATCGAATCTCCCCTCAGCCCCACCGCTGGGGAAAACTCTCCTCCATCCTCCTCCACTCCACACACCAAGCAGGTGCATGGTGACACTCCTGTGTGTATGTGTGTTTGTGTTTGTGTCTGTGTTATTGTTGGGGATAACCACCTCTCAAGGACCCAGAACATAGCACCCTTTGGGTTGATTCAGCACACAGCACACTTCCAAAATCAGCACAAAGCACCCTGTGTAAAAGACTCAGCACACAGCTCCCTTTGAAGGACTCAGCATGTAGTATGCTGGGTAGAGTACTCAGCACACAGCACTCTTTGAAGGAGGGAGTCTATAGCCCACAGTTTAAAGGAGTCAGTGCATGGCCACTTTGAAACTCTCAGCACATAGCACACTTTTCCAGAGACTCATCACACTCTGTGTTGAAGCACGCTGTGTAAAACACCCAGTGCACAGCTTCCTTCGATAAACTCAGCACACAGAACAATTTTGAAGGACTCAGCACATACCACACTGTGGAAGCTCTCAGCACGCAGTACCATTTGAAGGACAGTACAGAGCACCCTTTGTAAAGGACTTAGCACACAACACTCAAAATACACCTCATCCCTCTCTTCTCAAGGGCTCACACATAGCAGGACCCTTTAGGATGCATTAGCACACCACACCTTTTGAAGGACTCAGCATACAGTACGTTGTGTAATGGACTCAGCACTAAACCCCCATTAAAAATCCCAGGATGGCCCACTCTTCTCAGGGACTCAGCACATAGCACCCTTTGGGATGACTCAGCAAACAGCACCTTTTTGAGGACTCAGCACATAACTCCCATGAGGGAAGGACCCAGTAAATAGCGCCCTGTGAAGGACTCAGCACATAGCTGTATGTTACAAGTTCAGCTGTCATTAGAATTAGGGTGCTTTCTTCAGTATCACCATTCTTCAGAAACACTTCACAAATCCTACTAGTTCACATTTAGACAAGCTGTGTTTTATGGGGGAAGTCAGCTGGGGGTCTTGAACTCAAAGCTTGGGGCCCCTGTCCCTGAGCTCTTTGGTTCAATGCTAGAGCTCTAACACTTGGAGGCACAGCTCCAATTTTGTTTTTTTGGGTTGTTCCTTGACAGGTCTTATGGTGATAAGTAAGGCCAAGTTGGGGTATCTGTGGGCAAAGGCCCTTAGCTCAGCCTGGAGCTGACCTCTCCCTTCCCTGTGTCCCTGAAAGCTGGGCCTCCTGGAGCTCTCATGGCCTAGGGTGGAACAGACCCGCTCTGGCATCAGAAATGAGGGTGAGCAAAAGTCAGCTTGGCCCTAGTAACTTGCGCAAATTGAACTCTAGAGGATAATGGCATGGAACCGCATGTTCCGCATGTGGCCACCAGGGAGCAGGAGTGGCCCACCATAGGGATTGTACTTGAGAGTTGGGTTTACTCTTGCTTCTCTTGGGCCCCCATCATGATTCAAAGCCACCCTGGACAGGAAAGTCCTTGAGACTCTTACCTACATTAACCATTGAAAAGCAAGTGGGGCTGTTGCTCAAGTGGCACAGCACTAGTTTTGAGTGAGAAAACTCAGGGATAGAGCCTTGGCCCTGAGTTCACACACACACACACACACACACACACACACACACACACACACACACACTCACAGACACACACACACACACACAAACACACACACCACATACATGCAAAATCAGAGATTTCTACACTGCAGTCTTTGAGTATTCTCTAGTTTTTCCTCCACTAAGCCTGGTTGCTGCTGGCCTAGGGGTTTGGTGTATACAACATCACCTGGCATCTTCAATTTTGGGGGAACAGAATGGCTAGAAGGTCAACCTTCCCCCATACCAGCTCCTTGATTGGGTCATGGTCTATCCAGGCTCTTTTTGGCTCCTTTACAGACTCGCCAAGATGCCTTCAAAAGGCATCACATACTGGGCACTGGTGGCTCATGCATGTCATTCTAGCTACTCAGGAAGCTGAGATCTGGAGGATCACAGTGCCAAGCCAGTCTGGGCAGGACAGTGTATGAGACTCTTATCGATGAACCATCAGAAAACAAAAGTGGCATTGTGGCTCAAGTGGTAGAGTGCCAGCCTTGAGAAAAAGAGCTCAGGGACAGCCTTCACGACCAACAACAACACGGAGAGGCATTGCATGCAGCCTTTGGGATTGGCATGGGCCAAATATAATTGGAATTAATTATAATTGGAATTAATCAAGTCCTCCAAGACAAAGCAGTACCTCCTTTAGTCCTGCACTCCTCCATCTGGTCTCACCCCCTGGCCTTGTCTATGGTTTGGGTCAGAATGGGTCTGGCTTGACCGGAGGGCTCCAAGGAAGATCCCAGAGCAATCATCCCACTTCCTTCTGCCCTGCTCACCCTACTGTTCCTGCTGTTTTCCATAGACCTTCTTCTGGGAATCCATCCATGAGGTCATCAACACCAACATAGTGGTGAGTGGTGGGTCTGGCCTAACTAGGGGCAGTCAGAGGTGGAAGTAGGTCTGGGACTAGGAGCTTCCACTTTGGGTGTGGGCTGAGGCCAGGGCTGACTTTTATTTCATTCTGAGCCTTGCAGTGGTGGGGCGACAGTGTAGACTTTACAATGAGTCAGGTAAGATCACAATCTGGAGGACCACTTGTGTGTGGGATGATGTGGGACTCAGGGGTCCACGGTTTTTGTTACTCTCTTGGGACTACCCTCTCCCTCTCTCATCCCTCAATGTTAGAAGAGAAGCTTCAACTCAGGGTGTGGGAAGAGGGGGCAGGGGAATATTTTGGGGCGAACCAGAGTTATGCTTCATATTCATCCTAAGCCCTACTTCCTATTTATCTGAGGAATGCACATATGGGTTTGGGAGGGGGAAAAATCATCCTAGCTGAAAATGTGGCTCAGTGGTAGAGTGTTAACCTAGCATGCCTGAAGCCCTTGGTTCTATTCCACACAGAAAAAGCTGGAAGGGGAAGTGGGGCCAGCCTTGATCAAAAAGAGCTAAGGGACAGTGGCCAGGCCCTGAGTTCAAGCCCCAGGGCTGGAAGAACAAATCTTTGTTTTTAGGCTTTTGTTTTTTGCTTTGAAAACAATTTACTCTTTGTGATAAGCAAAACATAGGCCTCTTTCCTGGCCATCAATGGGCCATTAGATGTCCCTTGAGTTTGGGCCAACTCCCTTCAGCCTCTGCCCTACCCTACCCCCAGTTTAACCTTCCCGTTGTGCAGCAGATGGAGGCCTGAGAGAAAGCCACCTGGTCACCTACTTCTGGTGGCTGCCAAGGCTTTTGAGAGTCAGTATGTCACATAGAGAGAGTCATCATCTGCATCAATCTACAGGAGAAAGTGAGAGAGCACTCCTCCCCTGAGCCTGGGAGTTGTGAGCAGATCTGGATGTGGGGCATCGGGGCAGGACATACTCCTTGAGGGAGTCCACTATGGGGTCGGGAACCCTGACCTCTCCTCTGGCAGTCTCCATGCTGTCTTCAAGTTGCTTCTGAAGCTGTGTTGGGGAGGAGGGTGGGAGGCTCAGCCTGTGCTGGCATCTGGAGACTGCTGTCTTTGCCTTCCCTGGCTAGGAGTGACAGCAGCTCCTCAACACTCTCCTCTTCTCGATCTTCTCCTGGGACAGCCAGTGCATGCACTGGGCTTTCTCCCAACACAGCTCATTCAGGACCAACATCTGCTCTTTACACACCATGAGGGACTCCTTGATAGTTTAGATGTGTGCCGTCAGCTGGCTGCATCAATGGTGGAGCTCACCTGCTGGACTCTGGAAGTCCACCTCATCAGGCAGGTCATGGACGAAGCATATTTTCTTCTCAGATGCTCGTGACCCACTTTCCAATCCCACGCATGCTGTGGTGGCAGCTCATGGGGTTGAGGGCCTGTGGCTCCAGCTCAGTCTGGCACTGAGCTTCTGGGTTGGCCAGGGGGTGCCTGCAGCTAGCCCGCCATTCTTGTGTCAGGACGTTCCCCCTGTGGACTCATCCTCCAAGAGCACTCTCAGAGCCATGTCACTCTTGGTCTGGAGAACATCTCCATCCTCTCTGATGGTCACATGGGGGGGGGATTCACCTCCTTACCTTTTGCTTCTCCAGGGCTCATGCCTTCCCCTGCCACAGGGAAAGCCAGGAAGCTCAGCTGGGACTGCAGGCACTCCTCCTGTGATCTGGTGGCTTCCAGGCACTTGAGAGTGTCCTGCCACTTCGGGGACATCACCTGGTCCCTCCAGTTTGGTGAGCCCTGCACTTGTTTCAGCTGCTCCAGCAGCTGGGTCTGCCTCTCTAAGTGCTGCTGCAGGGCCTCCTTCTCAGACCACAGTCGCTCATTGGAGACAATGTGCCATTCACAGGAGGTTCTGAACTCCTGCACTGGCCCAGGGACTGTTCCTGCTGCTCCTGAGCTACTTGTCTCTCTCTCTCAGCCACCACTATCCATTTCTCTATCTTCTCCTCTGAGCAGTCCTACTGTTCCTGCAGATGTTTCTTCATCTGCTGCTCTGTGTTCAGGATGCTGGCAAGCTCCTCCTTCTCACTGCTCACCCTGTGGAGAGCGTCCCACAGCAGGGCCAGCTTTTTCTCCGGTTGTCCATTCCAAACACGTGCACATCGTGGGGTCTCAGGGATCTCCTGCTGATCCTAGGCTTTCTCCTCCAGTCTCTGCAGTTGCTCCTGCTGCTCCACGTTCTGAAGATGGAGACTGGTTTTCCTGGACCTGGATGTGAAGTTGTTCCTCCAGGTTTTTCTTTTTTTTTTTCTTTTTTCTTTTTAATTTTCTTTTATTTGTGAACATACTGTACAGAGGGGTTACAATTACATGGGCAAGATAATAAATATATTTCTTACCAAGCATTGCAGCCTCCTCCTTTGTTTACCCTTCACCTCCCTTCCCAGCCTCTCCCCTCCTGCCCACCCAATCCTTCCCCCCTCCCTCCCCACCGACATTGTAAAGCTCATTTTTGACATGACAATTTGTACTTCTCATTGTTGCAACAGGTCCACCTGAATCCTTAAACAACTTGTTTTTTCCCATCTCCTCCACAAGTTATACTGACATCAAATATATTGAAAGCAGGGGTTATACTGTGGGGGAGGGACATACAAAGCAACAAAGAAATAATCTTATAAATGCGTTAGAAACACATGCATGAAAGAAAAAAAAACATTAAAATACCTATCTAAGGAATCATTTTCCTAACATCACATTATCTGACTTTTTCCACTTGACTCATACATGTACTAGATATTGCAAATAAGGGAAACCATGGGACTTGTGTTTCTTTGTGCCTGGCTTATTTCACTTAATATAAATTTTTCCAAGTTTTTCCATTTCCTAACAAATGGGGCAATGTCATTCTTTCTGATGGAGGCATAGAATTCCATTGTGTATATATACCACATTTTCTTTATCCATTCATCTACTGAAGGGCATCTGGGTTGGTTCCATATCTTAGCTATGGTAAATAATGCAGCAATAAACATAGTTGTGCTGGTAGCTTTAGTGTGGTCTTGTTTGTAAACATTTGGGTAAATGCCCAAAAGTGGGATTGCTGGGTCATAGGATAGTTCTCCAGATTTTTCAACTCCATCTTCACTACCTCACACCCTCCAGTGCTTGTTGGAACTTGCATATTCTCTTCTTCATGTTGCTCCCTTGTATCTACAGCACTTCCACATTCTCCTGCAACTCTGTTTTCACTTGCTCCAGGTCATCAAAGTTTCTGCTCTTTTCCTCAACCTGAAGGGTCCCATCATTCAGCTGTTTGAAGAATATTTTGGTCTCCTTTGCAGCAGTGACCACAGAAGCTGCTATCTCCAGCTCTGCCACGGGCCACTCTGTAGCTTGCAGGCAGCTGGTGACAGCTTCATGCTCCCTTTCTCTGTCATCAGTGGCCTGCTGCACTTGGGCCAGTGCACATTGTAAATCGCTTTCTGCTGAAACCAACCACTGTATGGGTGCCTCGTGGATCTCTACCTCCATTTTTGGTGCTGCATGTATCTGGGCTATCTTCTCCCTCTCTTACTCCCATTGACCCTGTGGGTCTGTCTTTCCCTGCTTCAGTTGTTGGATCTTGGCAAAGAGTGCCTGGTTTCTTCTTTTCTGTGGTCCAGGGTGGGCACCACATGAAGGTAGCCCCTCTGTGGATCCTTGGTGGGATTGGGACCCTTGACACTCTGGACCCTGGTGGCTGTGACTGTGTCCAAAGGCAAGGTAGGCCCATGGTCGGCATCACCTTTCGCCGGACTCTCCATTCAATCTGGCTCCCCAGTGGTGTTTCTCTTGGGGATCCCTCCCTTTTTCGTGTTATTTGTTTTCTTGAATGTTTCAGGTCTGTTGGGAGGATACTGCTGGTGTTCTTGTGGCAGTTTCTTGCCCACAGTTCTCTCATTGATTCTTATTGTTTCAGACATCTGAGCAATGGGACGGGAAAGATGGGCTGTCCACATTCCCAGGCTCTAGGAAATCCTCTATTCTCCCACTAACCGACTAGGACATCATTTCCTATTCTACCTCAAAGTCACCTGGAGTCTCTTGCTCACCACTCAGCCACCTCTACCTTCCTCAACTGCTGGTAGTGGTGTCAACCAACAGAGGGAATCCAGGTGTAACTGGGAAGCATGGAATGTGGGCATGGCCACTATTCTTGTATCCCATTGGCCAAAAAGAACCATGAAAGAATGGGGGTGTGCCTGGAATCCTGGGATGCATACAGAATGGACCGAGTCAAGATGACAGCAGCTCCTTTACCTGGAAACTCTGTCCAATCCAGTTGGGGACAAGAGTGAGACCTGCTTTAGCCAGATGGCTTCACAGATGGTGATGTATGTCTGTTTGTTGCCAATCCTGGACCTTGAACTCAGACTCTGGTCACAGTCCTTGAGCTGATCTTGCTCAAGATTAGCCCTCTACCACTGGAGCCACACAGCTCTACTTTTGCTTTGTTGGCATTGAGGTTGGACAGGGGTCTCAAGGACTTTCCTGCCTAGGCTGACTTTGACCATGATCCTCCTATCACAGCCTTGTAAGTGTCAAGGAGGACTGGTGAGAGCCACTGGTGCCTGACTAATCATTGTTCGGGATTATGGTTTCCCCAGTAGTCTGCAAGCCTTCAGCAATCCAAGGTGAAATTTCCTTTGGAGCCGGATCACTCAGACCCAGATGGCCATAGTGCAAAGGAAGAAAATGTAAAAATGCCATCCCGCCACTTTTTTTCTGTGCATTCCCCCACCTCCCTGCACAAGGCCTGAACTTCTAGGATCCCAGGATATGCTGTGTTTCCAGCGGCTGCACCCCAGCCTATAGTGATGAAAGCTGAGGCAAGGTTGCCATGACCTGAGTTCGAGACCGTGCTTGGCAAAAAAAGCAAAAAAAAAAAAAAAAAAAAAAAAAAAAAAAAGCTCCCTAGCTTGCAATTCACGCTGTTTTTCCTACCTTTGAATTTGAACTTAAGACCTGGGTAACTCTGAAGCACTGTGGATGAAGGGGAAGCTCACCATGCTTGAAGACAAGAAAGTAAGGCCTGGTCCCTAGGCCTGAATTCAAGTCCCAGCCCTGGAAACATTCTCTTTATGTACATTGTAAAGGTATGATTTGTACTTCTGTATAAATGTTCAGTCTATGTCCTGTTTGTTGTGTTTATTTATTGTATTTTTGTTTTCTTCATTTATTTTCCATTTTTGTATTGTGAAAATGTTGTACAGAGGGGTTACAATTACATGGGCAAGATAATGAATACATTTCTTATCAAGCATTGTAGCTTCCTCCTTTGTTTCCCCTTCCCATCCCTTCCCATCCTTCCCTCCGCCCCCACCCAATACTCCCCACTCCCCCCTGCCATTCCACACCAAAGTTGTAAAGTTCATTTTCGACATAACAACTTGTACATCTCATTGTTGAAATGGGTCCACCTGTATCCCTGTTAAAATGAATTGTTTTTCCCCTTCCCCTCCACAAATTATACAGACATCAAATACAGTGAAAGCAGGGCTTATACTGTGGGGGAAGGACATTCAAAGCAACAAAGAAATAATCTTATAAATGTGTTAAAAACAATCACAAGAAAGAAATACACATTTGAGCACATATCTTAGGGTTCATTTCCCTAGCATCACCTTATCTAACCTTTTCTGCTTGACTCAGACATTTACTAGATATTGCAAATAAGGGAAACCATCGGACCTATGTTTCTTTGGGCCTGGCTTACTTCACTTAATATAATTTTTTCCAAGTCTTTCCATTTCCTCACACATGGGGCTATGTCATTCTTTCTGATGGAGGCATAGAATTCCATTGTGCATATATACCACATTTTCTTGATCCATTCATCTACTGAGGGGCATCTGGGCTGGTTCCATATCTTAGCTCTAGTAAATAGTGCTGCAATAAACATAGTCGTGCTGGTAGCTTTAGTGTGGTCTTGTTTGTAAACATTTGGGTAAATGTCCAAAAATGGGATTGCTGAGTCATAGGGGGGCTCTATATGGAGTCTTTTGATGAACCTCCATACTACTTTCCAAAGTGGTTGAACAATTTTACACTCCCACCAACAATGCAGTAATGTTCCCTTCTGTCCACATCCCCTCCAGCATCTGTTGTTATTAGAGTTCTTCATTCTAGCCATTCTAGCTGAGGTGAGGTGGTATCTCAATGTTGTTTTGATTTGCATTTCTTCTATGGCTAGGGAGGTTGAGCATTTCTTCATGTGTCTATTGGCCATCCTTCTGTCCTCTTCAGAGAAGCTTCTCCTTAAGTCTTTTGCCCACTTATTTATTGGGCAATTGTTTCTTTGAGGATTTATTGTTGGGGGATTTAATTTTTTGAGTTCCAAGTATATTTTAGATATGAGATTTTTTATTGACTGTGATGACACACATTCCATTTATGATATTGATGACAACCCATCACATAGTTTCTCGATTTGTACATGTGTTCTTCATCATGTGTGACACCCAGGACTCTCAGAGAAAAGGAAAACAGATATCACACTCAGCTTCTTACTCCATGATCCAATTGTTGGCAGTGCTGGGATCTGAACTCAGGGCCTGGCAGACCCAATTCCTACCCTGAATGGGTGTGTCAACATGGCAACCTCTAGCCAATGAAGCCCCAGGGCATTTCCAGACCCTGAGATTGAGCTGCAGGGGTGGACAAAATAGCCATACATGGAAAAACAGGTGGTAGAAAACCAATAAATATTTATTTGTACAGAGTACCAGAGACCTCTACCTAGGATTCAATGACATCAACTACGTTCCTACTAACTCTTAGGTCTTCATTATGCCACCATTGAAGGAATAGTATTCTTTTCATGCTTAATAAACCATTCATTAAGATGAATTATCGTCCTAGGATCATTGCATGTAATTTGGGAGTACACCAATATACGCAGAAACTTCTCATTCAATCAAGAGTTTGCTAACATTTCATTGTTATTCCCATGCATAGGAACAAGTATCTTGGGATTTCCCCCCATTGGTAGGTATCAGGACCAGGATTCAAGCTCAGGGTCTATTTTGCCGCATAGGCCTATGGCTTCCCTTATAGCCCGTTAGCCTTCACCAATGCAAGGTGAAGTACCCTTTGCAGCCGTGTAATTCAGACCCAGGGTGGTCACGGTGCAAAAGAAAATATTAAAAAATCCATCCTGCGACATTTTTCTGTCATTTTTCTGTCATCTTTTCCTGTCATTTTTCTGACATTTTTTCCTGCAAAGTTTCAGAGCCTAGGATCCCAGGATAGGCTACAGGCCCATGGGAGCCCGCCAGCCTGAGGTGATCGAAGCTGAGGCAGAGTTGTCATGAACTGAGTTCAAATCCCATGCTTGGCAATATTAATATTAATATTAATAATAATAATGATAATAACACACCCTGGCTCAGAATTCTCACCATTTTTCTGCCACCTCTGAGATTCCAACTCAGGACTGGGTAACTTTGTTGCACTGTGGGCTAAGGTGAAGCTCACCATCCTTGAAGACTACAAGGTCAGGCCTAGTCCCAGGGCCTGAACTGAAGCCCCAGCACTGGCAAAAATCATATGCTCACCTATTTTACACATAGGATCTCTCTTTACATAGAGATGTGGAATGCATCATGCATTCAATGTAGTTATTCTTTTTATTGTGTGTCTTAGTCATGGATGCGTTTTGTATTTTATTACATATGATGACAGCTATAACTGTGCTGACATGGATGGCAACTGATTCCCATGAATATAGAGTTGCCTACATAGCATACTGCATCCTAGCTGAGACCCAGGACTTTCACAGGACAGAGAAACAGGTGCAACGATTGGCTTCTCACATCAGGATTCATCTTTTGGCAGTGCTGGGATCTGACATGGGGACTGGCAGGCCCAATAGGCGAATATGGGTCCAGGTAAGCACACCAGCATGTGAGCCACTGAGGAGCTAGGCCGTTCCCAGGACCTGAGATTGAGCCCCGCAGTGGGGGGGGATAGTGGGGAGGACAATAGTCATCCATTCAAAATCTGAAGGTAGTTTGTAAATAATTACATATTTGTATAGAGTAGGAGAGATGGCGACCAGTGATGGAATCCAATCTACCTTGTGACTAAAGATTCTTGGATCTTCCCCTATTACTCCATTTTATGAGTCTGATGATTATGGCCATGTTTCATCAACTCTTCATTAAGAAATAATCGATACCCCATGAGTCTTGCCTATCATTTCCTACTCGCATCAAGCAGGAACTACTCATTCAAAGATGAGATCCATCGAATTCCATGACTCTTCCTAGGTCTGCAAATGAGTATCTCAGGATCTCCTTCCATTCCCTCAATGTATGGGTGCTGACCAGGAATTGAACTTGGGGCCTACATTGCTGGGTTGGCCTCTGGCTCTTCTAATAGCCAACAGACCATCAGCCACACCAGGTCACCTTCACTCTGCAGGCCACCGTGTTTGGTCCCAGCATGGTCAGCATGCAAAGGAAAATAAATGTAAAAGTGCCAGGTGGAACTTCCCACTGCTTTTATTCCCCCTCGAGGCTTTTTTTTTCCAGGAACCCCTGGGAACCTAGGGTCCGAGGTCTGTGGGTCCAGAGGCTGCAGCCTAGGATGATCACAGCTAAGGCAGAGTTGCCATGACTTGACTTCAAGTCCCGGGTCTGGCAAAAAAAAAAAATTGAAAAGTTACGAATGAAGCACTCTAGCTAAGAACTCACAGTGTTATACTGCTAGAGCTGGGATTTGAACTCAGGTCTGGAGAACCCCATTGCACTATTGGGAAAAGGGGAAGCTCACCATCCTTGAAGACTAGAATGTCAGGCCTGGTCCAGGGCTTGATTTGAAGCCCAAGCACTGGACAAAATAACAAGCCCACCTCTTTAACACACAGGATCTCTATTTACATACAGGTGTGGTATGCATCTTGCTTTCAATGTGGTTATCTTTTTTTTATTTTGGGTGTTATTCATGGATGTATTGTGTATTTTATTGAGTATGCTGACAGGTATATCTGTGCTGACATGGATGACAATTATTCCCATGGCTATAGAGTTGCCATCCTCGCTGAGGCCCAGGACTTTCCCAGGACAGGAAAACAGGTGGATCGATGCGCTTCTCACATCAGGGTGAAGCTTTTGGCAGTGCTGGGATTTGAACTCAGGGCCTAGCAGGCCCAATTGGTGAATGGGTCAATTTGAGCACACCAGCCTGCGAGCCAGTACGGAGCTACGATGTACCCAGGTCCTGAGACTGAGCACTGGAAGCAGGGATCAATATAGTCATGAATTCATAATTTAAATACAGGATCTATATTATCATATATGGATGGGTGACATCTTGCATTCAGTGTATTTGTTCTCTTTATTTTGTGTCTTATTCATGGATGCAATGTGTATTTTATTGATTATGATGACAGATATTACTGTGCTGACATGGATGGCAACCCATTCCCTTGGGTATAGGGTTGCCTATGTAGTAATCTCTGTCCTCCCTGAGACCCAGGTATTTCTCAGGACAGGAAAACAGATGGATTGATGGGCTTCTCACATAAGGATAATCTTTTGACAGTGCTGGGATTCAAACTCAGGGCCTAGCAGGCCCAATTGGTGGATGGGCAAAAGTGAGCACACTAGCCTGTGAGCCACTAAGGAGGTAGGCCAGTCCCAGGACCTGAGATACAACCCTAGGAGGAGAGGATTGGGAGGGGTGGGAAATAGTCATGCATTTATAAGTGCAAGTTTGTATGCAAATAAGTACATATTTTTATAGTGTAGGAGAGATGGCGACCTGTGATGAAATCTACCTGTGACTACCAATTCTTGGATCTTCCCTGATGCCTCCATTTCATGACTGTGATGATTATGGTCATGCTTCATCAATTCTTCATTAAAAATAATCGATACCCCATGAGTCTTGCCTATCATTTCCTACTCACATCAAGCAGGAACTACTCATTCAAGGATGAGATTGATTGCATTCCACAACTCTTCCTAGTTCTGGAAACGAGTGTCCCAGGGTCTCTGGCCATTCCCTCATTGTAACAGGGCTGACTGGGATTCGTCCTTGGGGCCTCCATTGTCTGGTTAGCCTGTGGCTCCCCTGAAAACCAGCAGGCCTTCAGCCATGCCAGGTCAACTTCACTCTGCAGGCAGCCATGTTATGACCCAGAATGGTCACCATGCAAAGGAAAATAAACATAAGAGCGCCAGGTGGAACTTCCCACAGCTTTATTTCCCCTCCCGGCTTCTTTTTTTTTTTTCCAATAAGCCCCAGGTCCTAGGGTCTGAGGACGGGCTGTGGATCCAGAGGCTGAACCCTAGGATGATCAGAGCTGAGGCAGAGTTGCCATGACTTGAGTTCAAGCCCCGAGTCTAGTAAAAAAAAAAATTAAAAAACTATGAACGAAGAACCCTAGCTCAGAATTTGTGCCATTTTACTGTGAGAGCGGGATTTGAACTCAGGTTTGGGTAACTCTGTTGCACTGTGGGGAAGGGTAAGATCACCGTCTTTAAAGACTGAAAGGTTTGGTATGCACCTTGTTTTCAGTGTAGTAAATCTTTTTATTTTGTGTTTTATTCATCTATGTATTGTGTATTTTATTGAGGATAGGATGGCATATATAACTGTGCTCACATGGATGACAACCTATTCCCATGGGTATAGAGTTGCCTATGCTTTCTAGATCCTAGCTGTGACCCAGGACTTGCATAGGATAGGAAAACATCTGCAAGGTTTGGCATCTCACATCAGGATGAACCTTTTGGCAATGCTGGAAGTTGAACTCAGGGCCTAGCAGAACCAACTGCCAAATGGGTCAACATGAGCACACCAGCTTGTGAGCCACTAAGGATCTAGGCCATACCCAGGACCTGAGATCTAGCCCCGAGGTGGGGATGGAGCACCATATTCATTCCATTCATAAGATGAAATTAGTATGCTAATAAAGGCCTGTTTGTATAACATAGGAGATGTGGTGATCTGTGTTGGAATCCTATCTTCCATGTGACTCTTGGTTATTTCTCAATGCTTCGATTTTCTGAATGTAATCATTGTCACACTTCATGCAGTCTTAATTAAGATCTTGCCTATCATTTCCTATGTGAATCATGCATGACTTCTCAACTCTTCCCTAGGCCTGAATTCAAGCACCAGTACTGAAAAACGTAACATTTATAGACATTTTAAATATTTCAGTTATATCTCTATATTCTTTTTAAATCGTGTTTGTTGGAGTGATTCATTATATTTTATTATTGATTGATTGATTGATTTAGCATTTATATTATGGACTGTGAGTACACCTATAATATTTATTACATTTGTCCCAATCTATTCCATAGCATATAGCTTTGCATACATAATATTTACATCATACCTGACACCCAACACTTGCACAGAAAAGGAAAACAGGTGTCACACATGGAATCTTACACCAGGAAGAAACTTTTGGCAATGATGGGACCTTGTCTGAGGGACTAGGAGGCCCAATTCATGAAGGGGTGAGTGTCAGCACGGCAGCATCTAGCCCATGCAGGTGTCAAGTGGATCTGAAGACCTGGGGTCAAGTTCCAGGTTTGGCCAAAATAGCAAAAATGTTCTATGCAGATGATGGTATACAAATAAATATTAATTTAGATATTTACATATGGCCAGAAATGTCTATTTAGTGTTCAATGACGCATTCTACGCTCCTACAGATTCTCAGGTCTTTAGTGAGGACTCCATTTAAGCAATAGTATTCTTTTAGTGCATAATAAACTATGAATTAAAATCAGTCTATGTCCTGTGATCATTGGGTCTAATTTTCTGCTAGACTGATTGATGAACTACTCATCAAACCATGACATTGTTCACGTTCCTCTGGTGCTCCTATGGATAGGCAATAGTTTCTTAGGCTCCCCAGCCCTTTGTAAGTGGCGTGACCGGGATTCAAACTCAGGACCTAGTTGTTCAGGTTGGCCTATGGCTTCGCTGCCAGACTACCTGCCTTCAGCAGTGCCAGGTAACCTACAGGTTGTAGCCATGTCATTTGGAACCGGGATGGTCACCATGCAAGGAAGGAAAAACCAAGAAACCGCCAACCATCCACAGATGGCCATTTTTTTCTTGCTGTTTTCATTTTGTTTTCCTGTCAGCCCCGGAGGCGTACCATCCCATGATCGGCTGTGGGTCCAGAAGCTGCACGATCCCAGCTTAGGGTTATGGAATCTCAGGCAATGTTGCCACAACTTCAGTTCAAGCCCTGTGATTGGCAATCAATCTATCAATAAAATATTAAAATATTAAAAATATCAGGGGGCCAGTGTCTCACACCTGTAATTCTAGCTACTCAAGAGGCTGAGGATTGTGGTTCAAATCCAACCCAGGCTGTACAGCCCATGAGACTCTTACCTCCAATAAAGCACTAGAAAACCAGAAGTGGTGCTGTGGCTCACGCGGTAGTGCACTTGCTTTGAGCTGAAGAGTGCAGGGACAGCTCCCAAGGCCAGAGTTCAAGCCCCATGAAAAAAAAATTGTAAAAATACTAATGAAGCTCCCCAGCTTGGCATTCATACTTTTTCTTTTTCCTCTCAGGCCTGGGATTTGAACTCAGAGTCTGGGTAAATCTAATGCACCGTGGGGGATGGGGAAACTCACCATCTTTGAAGACAAGCAATTCAGGCCTGTTCCCTAGGCCTGAATTCAATCCCCAGTCCTGTTAAAGTAATATTCATCCACATTTGAAATAATGATTAATATCTACATACTTATGTTTACCGCATATTATTTTAGTGTGTATTTATTTTATTTTTTGCACTATTCATTCATTCATTATTTATGTTGACTATTATAACACTTATAACATGTATTAAATGGATTACATCTTTTGAGAAGTATACAGATTAGCATATGTATTATATATCTTATTTCAGACCCAGGACATTCACAGAAATTCTATAGTAGATGATCCCATGCTTAGAAAAACAGAAAGAATCCATCAACTAAAGTGGAATTCATCCCTACGCACCCCAGTGGCTCACATCTTTAATCCCAGCTACTCAAGAGGTGAGAACAGGAAGATGAAGTTTCAAAGCCAATCCAGGCAGATAAGCCTGAGAGATGACATCTCCAATTAACTGGCAAAAATCCAGGCTACAGGTATGGCTGAAGTGGTAGAAAATCAGCTATGAACAATCAAGCCAAGAAAGAGCAAGGTCAATTCAAGTGCAGAGAGAGGGGAGTAGGGGAAGAAAGCAGAGAGAAATCCTCCAAAAACAGAGAACAAAACAACAGTATAAACATCCCATCTAATTTATGGTACCAACAAACTGAAAATAAAAAATCAAGCTTGTGTAGTTGTATAACTTTACATGAGCACATATGCTTTTAGGTACACTTCAAAGCTATGTTTTAATAATATATATGTAGATATATTAAAATGTATATATATATATATATTTAAATAAACTAAGAAAGCAGCCAATGAATAAATACTTTTGAATTAGTGTCTTAACCATGGCATTATAAATTATTTCTACTAAAAGTGTATTTCAAGTTTCTTTCCTCAGAATCAATCTTTAAGAAGTTTGTTCATGCACCAGGCAACAGTGGCTCATGCCTATAATCCTAGCTCCTGAGGAGGCTGAGATCTGAGGATGGTGGTTCAAAGCCAGCCTGGGCAGGAAAGTCCGTGAGACCCTTATCTCCAAAAAACCAAAAACGGCACTGTGGCTCAAGCGGTAGAGCACTTGCCATGAGTTGAAGAGTTGAAGGTGGGCAGCCAAGCTCAGAATTCATGCCTCACCACGGACAAAAAAAAAAAAAGAAGAAAGAAGTTTGTTTATACAGATCATAAAATTCTAACCTTCTGAGCTTCAGGAAACTTGCCTTCCTTTTCTTCCAGGGTATTAGGCTCTTTAGGCAAGTAATCCACTACTGAGCTACATCCCAGTCCCAATGTGTTTGTTTTTCATTTTACAATTCACTTTATTCCCAAAATGCTTACAAGTACCTACTGTCCTCAAAGAAGTGAATTTTTGTTCAGAAACCCAACATTTTGTGGTATGAGGACTTCCCTAGTGTATTTTGTGGCAGGCATGAGGAAAACTCACATGATACCATTGCAGAGAGTTTATAGTTACAGAAATAACTCTAAATAGAAATAACATCAACTGTCCCTCTAGGGAGGAATGATGTACTCATTTTCATTCTCACTCTTCATGGCAGATGGTCAAAAGGGAAACATCAATGTGCTATGCTGAAATATAAGTGTTTAAACCCCTTTTTGAAAAACTCTCATGTTGTAAAATCAAAATGTATGAAATAAAGGTGAACCTTAAAGTGAACTTTAAAAAATATGAAAAAACCTAATGAAGCTCCCTGGCTTGGAATGTGTGCTATTTTTAGTCTGAAAGGCCTGGGATTTGAACTGGGGTCTGGGTAACTCTGTTGCACTTTGGGGGAAGGGGAAGCTCTCTATGCTTGAAGATCAGAAATTCAGGCCTCTTCCCCAGGCCTGAATTCAGGCCCCAACCCTGGAAAACATAGTCCTTACATGTATTTTAAAGATAGGATTGAACTTCCAGACAGGTGCTCAGTCTATATCATGTTTGGTGTGGTTATTCATTGTACTTTTTATTTTATTCATTTATTTACCGTTTATTTTATTGACTGTGATGACACCTAACCATGTATTACATTATTTACACCCTATCACATAGCATTTAGATTTGTAGACTTGTTCTCCATCATGCCTGACACCCCTTACTCTCACAGAAAAGGAAAACAGGTGTCACACTTGGCTTCTTACTCCAGGAGAAAATTTTTGGCAGGCTTTGAGATCGAGCCCCAGGCGTGGCCAAAATAGCCATACATGGATAGGCAGGTGGTAGTACACCAATAAATACATATTTGTACAGAGTGCCAGAGCCGTGTATCTAGTATTCAATGACATCTGCTACATTCCTACCAAGTCTTAGGTAGTTATTATGCCTCCAGTGAAGGAGTATTATTCTTTTCATGCCTAATTAACCATTAATTAAGTTCAATCAACATCCTAGGATTATTGCATCTAATTTGAGTCTAGACCGCTGCATGAACTATTCAATCATGAGTTGGATACCATTCCATCGGAATTTCTAAGCACAGCAGGAGTCTCTTGGGATCCCCTGCCAAAGTTAGGTGTCAGGACCAGGATTTGAACTCAGGGACTGTGTTGGGGGGTTGGCCTATGGCTTTCCTGACAGTCTGCCAGTCTTCAGCAATGACAGGTCAGCTGTGGGTGGCATTCATGTCATTCAGACCTAGGATGGTCACCGTGCAAGGAATCAAAGCCAAGAAACTGCCTACCATGTGTGGCTCGCGGCTTGTTTTAGTGTCATTATCATTTTGTTTTCCTGTCAGACATCAGGTCTTAGGCTTCCAGGATTGGCTTTGGTTCTGGAGGCTGCAACAGAGCTGTCACGATCTGAGTTCAAACCATGTGCATGGCCAAAAATAAACAAAAAAATTAAATAAAAATATTAAAACAATTTAAAAATTAAAAAACAATTATTTATCTCCCTGTTTTGCAATTCATGCCATTTTTTCTGCCAGGCCTGGTATTTGAACTCAAGGTCTGGGTAAATAGCTGCACTGTCAGGCTAGGGGAAATCACGTCATATGTGAAGCCGAAAAAGTCAGTCCTGTTCCCTAGGCCTGAATTCAAGCCTCAGTCCTAGAAAACATACTCCTTGTATACATTTTATTTACATTTTAAAGACAGGATTTATACTTCCATATAGTCAGACAATATCATATTTGGTATGGTTATTCATTTCATTTCTTGTTTTATTCATTCATTTACCATTCATTTTATTGACTCTTTTGACCCCTATCCCATTTATTACATTGTTTACTTCCTATCACATAGCATCTAGATCTGTAGATGTGTTCACTATGATGCCTGACACACAGGACTCTCCCAAAAAAGGAAAACATGTGTCACACTCGGCTTCTTACTCCAAGAATAAATTTTTGGCAGTGCTGGGATCCGAACGTGGGGCCTTGCAGGCCCACTTCATGAATGGGTAAGGGTGAGCACGGCAGCCTCTAGCCAATGAAGCTGTGAGGTGGTTCCCAGGCACTATGATGGAGCCCCAGGTTTGGCCAAAACAGTGATACATGGATTGGCAAATGGTGGTAAACAATTAATACATATTGGTAAAGAGTTCCAGAGCCATCTATCTGACTGAATGACACCTACTACATTCCTACCAACTCTTAGGTATTTATTATACTGTCTTTGAAGTGATATTATTCTTTCCATCCTTAGTAAACTATCAATTAAAATCAATCAGCATCCTAGGATTATTACATCCACTTTTAGACTGGACTGATACATGAACTACTCTTTCAATCAGTATTCCTATGCATAGGAATGAGTCTCTTGTGATGTCCTGCCATTGGTAGGTGTCAGGACTTAGATTTTTAACCCAGGGCCTATGTTGACAGGTTGGCCTGTGGCTTCCATGATGGCCCACCAGCCTTCAGGAATAGCAGTATAGCAGTTCAGCTCCACTTTGCAGCCATGTCATTCAGAATCAGGATGGTCACCCTGCAAAGAAAAAAATAACGTAAAACCCCAGTCCCCTGCAGCTCGCCACTTTTTGTGCTGTCCCACTTTTTTTTTTTCTTCCTGCAAGCTCTGAGCCTAGGATCCTAGGATCGACTATGGGTGAGAGTCTGCAGCCCAGTCTAAGGCAACTGAAGCTGAGATAGAGTTGCCGTGACCTGAGTTCAATCTCCATGGTTGGCAAAAAAAAAAAAAAAAAAAAGAATAAATAAATAAATAATTTATTTAACTAAATTGAAAAAATTCCCCTGGTTTGGAATTTCTGCCAGTTTTCTTTCCTAACCTGGGATGTGGCTTAGTGGTAGAGAGCTTGCTCAACATGCATTAATGCCAGGGTTTGAATCCTCAGTGCCACATACTCAGAAAAAGCCAGAAGCTGTGGTGTGCTCAAGTGGTAGAACACTAGCCTTGAGAAAAAGAAGCATGGAGACAGTACCCAGGCCCTAAGTTCAAGCCCGAGCACTGGCAAAACAATAGACCAGATGCCAGTGGCTCACACCTGGAATCCTATCTTCTCAGGAGGCTGAGAACTGAAGACCACAGTTCAAAGACACCCTAGGCAAGGAAAGCCTGTTAGACTCTTATCACCAATGAATCAGCAAAAGACCCCATGTGGTGCTGTGGCTCAAGTGGTAGATTGTTCGCCTTGAGATGAAGGGCTTAGGAACAGTGCCCAGGCTTGAGTTGGAGACACACAATGGGAAAAAAGTGAGTGTTAATCAAAGTACTTTTCCTATTTGCTAATTAGGAGAACATTCTCTGGAAAATGATCGCTGACGCTGATGTACACCAGAATTGGAGTCAGAGCTCAAGGTTCCAGTTTAGCAGATCCATATGCCCAGCCTCTCAGACTCTAGCATTATAACCTTGTGTCCTACAGAGTTCTGAAAGGTCCATTGTTGAAAGGCTTAATATGCTCCCCAAGCCCTTTGTGATAAGCAGTTCACTTGTATTGTCAATGTCATTACAGTTCTGACCTAGCAGAGCACCAGTAGCTAAGGCCTATCACCCTTGCTCAGCGGGTGAGGTCTGAGGATCACAGGGTGAAGCCAGCCAGGGCAGGAAAGTCTATGACACTCTGACTTCCACTTCTGAAAGGGCAGCTGTTCAAAAACTTCCTGGGGTTCCGTTGGTGATGAGAAGTTACTTGTACTTGAGTTGAACTCAAGACTTGGCCACTGTCTCTAGCACTCTACTACTTGAGCCACAGCACCCATTCTGGCTTTTTCTATGCATGTGCTACAGAGGAGGGATCAAACCCTCTGTAGGGCTTCTTGCATGGCAGGAAAAAGCACTCTCTCACTAATCCACATTCCCAGCCCTCTCATGTTTTTCTTAATGGTAGTTTATACATAAGTATGCTACCATTTTACATCCCACAAGTTTAATTTTCTGAATACCGGTTATTTCAAAAACCCTGATCTTCTCTTCCCCTGCCTGATTTGTGACTGTTCCTGCCTTGGCCTCATAATAATATGTAAACAAAGGCAGCTGAGATCTTATGTTTGCATCATATAAGGACTCAGGCCTGGAACTCTGGAAGAAAAAAGCCATGGGCCTGAAAAGAAGAGAATGATGCAGTATTTGCAACAAGCCTATCTGAAAAATAAATCTGTACATAAAAGGAGAAGCAATACATAAAATCTGTTTGCACTCAGGGAGGTAATATACACACATAAGTAAGTAGGACACTGATACATAAACTTGGCCTTCTCTATTTGAATTTTTTTGGTGGCCATATCAGGGCTTAAACTCAGGGCCATATGTGTTCCTCAGCTGTTTTGCTCAAGGCTGAGACTCTACCACTGCCACAGCTCCACTTCTAGCCATCTGGCTTAATTGGACATAAGTGCCTGCCAGGTTTTCCTGCCTGGTCTGGATTGTATCTCCTGCTCGGCTTTCTTTCTCAAAGCTGGAGCTCTACCCTCTGGGCCACTGATTCACTTCTGGTTTTCTGATGGTTTATTGAAAATAAGAGTCTCCCAGATGTTCCTGCTCGGGCTGGCTTTGAACAGAGATCTCCTGAGACTTCAAGTGGCTTTTCTCAGGGATTCGCCGAGGATCTGCTCCATACAAACCCTTAGTCTAAATCTCGAGAGGTACTAGAGAAAAAAGGAAACATGAAGATGCTTCTAGTATGTTCTAGATACTTCAGGTTGGAGACACAAAACACTCATAAGTATTAGATAATTTTATAAGCCTAAGGAGCAATTCAGACAGTATGAGGATCGCTCCAGCTTTTGGACCTCTCGTCCTGAGACAGTAAATTCACTGCAGCTCAATGCTAAGTGAATGAACTGGCATGTCCTGTGGACATTTGCTGCCAAAATCATGTCACACTCATTTCTCACTCTTGGCTTCAAACCTGTGTACAGAGGAGAAGAGGAAGAGAGAAAATCCTTCTCAGAGAAAGAACCTATAAAGAACATTGAGTAGTTTACTTATAAATTCAAGGCATTGGAATGATGCTGTTAAGTAGTCAGATTGTCCAGATTAAAATATGAAGAAGAAAAGAAAGGCAGGTGCCAGTGTCTGCTGACTGTAATCCCAGCTCCTCAGGAGGCTGAGATGTAGAGAATCTGAGTTTGAATCCAGCCAGCATAGGAAAGTCCATGACACTGTTATTTCTAAGAGATCACAGAAAACCCAGAAGTGGGGCTGTTGCTCAAGGTTAATGCACTACTCTTGAGCAAATGTAACTCAGGGACAAGGCCTATGCTCATAGTTCAACCCCAGGACCTGCTTCCATGTCTTTGTGTATGTGTGGATGTATTCCTATAGGTGAAGCTCCAGAGTAGCTATGATGAAAGGCACCAAGCTAGAAAATTTGTTTTCAATATAATGATTTCATAACACAGAGACTGCTTTCATGACAGTGCATTTCCCTGGGCTCTCCTCACAGTTCCCAGTGCAGCCTCAGGGTTTCTCTGCCTCCCAGGCCTGCTGGAAGAAGTCTGTCTCACTGGCTGTACAGGCAGACAAAAGGCCTCAGTCCTGTGCAGCTGTGTAACAAACAACTCCATATGGGCCAATTAGTGAGGATGAGTTTGAATGGGCTCTGAAGGTCAGGACAAAAAGTCCTCTTTGTACCCCAAGCTATCTCTCTCCCCAGTGCTCCGTTTTAACAGGAAGCCTTCATTTGTGCCACCTCCTTTGGCAGGCCAAGTTCTCAGCACTAATCCTGCCTTTGTAAGACTATATTCTGGTGTTCAGATACAGTGCTCAATATAATTCAGGAGTCCTTCTGGCAGACAACTAGGGCACTTAACCTCAAGAAATGTTTCATTGTGGGTAATGATGGGCCTATGATGCCCCTGCTAGTTTTCCGGAAGTTTTGGAAATCCAAGCACATGTCTGATCTCACCATACTTCCTGTCATCTAGGACTGCTGAAGCACATTAGGTTTTGAAACCTTTGACCTCTCCTAGTTGAGCCCTGGATGGCAAAGTTTTGGGGTTGAACACAGTGCCTGGGTGCTGACCATGAGCTCAGTGCAGGAGACCAGTGCTTTACCATTTTGTGTCACAGCTTTTACTTCTGGTCTGTGTGTGGGTGTGTGTGTGTTCGAGCGTGCACACATACACCAATCCTGGAGCTTGAACTCAGGACCTGAGCACTGTACCTAACTTTGCTTGCACAAGAATAGCCCTCTCCCACTTGAGCCACAGAGACACTTCATGCTTTTTTCTAGTGATGTGTACCTGAGAAATCAAATCCGGAGTTTCATAGATGCAAAGCACTCTCCCCCTAGGCACATTCCCAGCCCTCTTCTTCAGGTTGGTTGTAGCAGTTGAAGTCTGGGCCTGTGTGCTGTCCCTCAAGTCTTGTGCTCTACCACTTGAGCCAAAGCACCATTTCAGGTTTTCTCATGGTTCATTGGAACTAAATGTCTCGAGGACTTTCCTGCCCAGTCTAGCTTTGAACCATGATCCTCAGATCTCATCCTCCTGAGGAGCTAGGATGACAAGCGTGAGTGACAAGCATCCAGTTTCCACTTCAGGTTTCTTAGTGGTGAATTGGAGATAATAGTCTCATGGGATCTTTTGTGACTGGCATAGTTTGGAAGCCAGATCCTCAGATCTCAGCTTCCTGAGAAGGCAGGCTGACAGACCTCAGCTATAGAACCCTAGGCTGTGGCACTCTACTGCAAGGGGGTCCTTGGCTCCACATGGTGGAGTGCTAGCCATGTGCCCAAGAGGTAAGGGTCAGTGCCTATGCCGCGAGTTCAAGGTTCATGACTGAGAAAAAACAAAACAAAACAATTGTCTGCAGTAAACAACTCACCCACTCTTCAGTAATATATAATTTTGTCCCTGCCATAGGGACATATCTGCATCTCCATATTCTTGTCTGCATAATCATCTCAGTTGTGTAGCTCTTACAAGGACCATATGAAAGAATGCACTCTGTGAAGGACAGAGCAGATGGCACTCTTTGAAGGACTCAGCCCACAACATCCTGTGAAGACTCAGCACCCAGCACCCAATGCAGGACTCAGCACACTTCACCCTGTGAAGAACTTAGCACACAGCACCCTATGCCAGACTCAGCACAGGGCACCCTATGAAGGACTCAGCACATAGCACTATTCCACAAGCTGTCATTAGAATTAGGTTGCTTTCATCAGTGTCACCATTCTTTGAGAAACATTTCCCAAATCACACAAGTTCACATCTAATGGTTTAGTGGGGTGTTTTTTGGGGGGAGCAGGCTACCCTTAGGGCTTGAACTCAACGCATGGGGATACTGTTCTAATAACATTTGCTCAAGGCTAAGGCTCTACTACTTAGAGCCACATCTCCAAGAGTCTCACGTACTTCCTACCAGAGCTTGGTTTTAAAGCTCCCAAGCAGCCAGGATGGTGGGGGTAAGCCAGCAGCATCTGCTTCTGTGGAGCTCAGTTGCAGCTGTTTACATATGCCTAAGTCAGGTAGGTGGCAACTGTCAGTGCCAGACTCCTAGCTTGTTCTGTGATGTGGTATTTGAAGTCCTGTTCTTCTATAATTGCAGTTAGAACATTCTACCATTTTTTGGTGGCACTGGTGGTGCTTGAGTAAGGGCTTAGACACTGTCCTTAAGCATTTGTTCTCAAGGCTAGCACTCAATTGATTGAAAGACAGCAGAACTTCCAGGTTTTCTGCTTATGTGGCACTGAGGAATCGAATCCAGGGCTTTGTGCTTACTAGAGGAGCACTCAATCACAGAGCCCCAGGAGTAAAGGAGGTATAAATAGATAGATTGTTTTATATAAATATTATATAGACAAAAGAGAGATGTCTATATTATTACATTATAGATAATATTGTTATCAATTATTAGGTATTAAATTATAACTCCATTTAATGATGTGTCCCAGCTAACAATTAATAAAGCATTAATTAATACTCAATATCTTGTTATTGTTTATCATATATGTACATACATCCATACATATAATTAAATATTTTATAGAATGAGACAGGTGTCTATATATTATTAAATTATGAATCATGTGCTACTACCAATTATTAGGTATTTATGTCTCCATGAAACTTTTATTCTGTTAATACTTAATAAAATATTAATTAAACTTAATCCACATCCTATAATTACTGCATCTAATTTTATCCTAGAATGATTCATTACTAATTCAATCTGTTTATCATTTATTGTAGTGACAATTCTTCCATCTATGACTTCTTTTACCTTTGTGACATTCTACTTACTCAACATATTGATTTGCATCCAAATTATACATCCTACCTGACACTGAGCACTTTCAAAGAAAAGAAAATCATGTGTCACGCTCGGCTTCCCACTCTATGATTACATTTTTGGCAGTGCTGGGATCTAAATTCAGGGCCGAGAAGGCTCAATTCATTTATGGGTGGCTGCCAGCACAGCAGCCTCTAGCCAATTCAGCTGCCAGGTTATTCCCAGGCCCTGAGATTCAGCCCCATATATTGACTCCATATTGTGCTTAGTGTATCTATTCATTTTTTTTGTTTTATTCATTTATTTACCATTTATTTTATTGACTGTTCTTACACATGGACTATTTATTACGTTTATTACATAGGATAGATTTGTCTATGTATGAAACTTCACACCTGACAGCCAGGACTTTCACAGCAAAGGAAAACCTGTGTCACCAAGGGTTTCTTACTCTATGAATCAATTGTTGTGAGTGCTGGCATCTGAACTCACAACCTACAAGGCCCAATTCATGAATGAGTGAGTGTCAGTACGCCAGCCTGGGGCATATGGAGCTGACAAGCAGTTTCCCGCACCTGAGATGGAGCCACAGGGGTTGACATAATAAGAACAGATTGATATGCAGATGGTAGTACACAAATAAATATAGATCTTTATAGAGTGCCAGAGATGTCTATACATTATTCAGTTAAATAGGCTACATTCCTACCAATATTTGGGTATTTTTAATGCCTCTATGTAATTTATATTATTGTTTTCATCCTTAATGAATTGTTAATTAAATTGTTAATTAAAACTATTGAGTCCATGAAATTAATAGTATTCTTTTAATGTGTCAAAAATATTCATGAAAATCCATCGGCATCATTCAGGAACAACTTATTCAACCTTGACATTCATAACCTTACATCGGTATTCCTATGAATAGGAATGAGACTATTAGGATCTCCTACCATTTGTAGGGGTCAGGACCAAGCTTTGAACCCAGGGCCTATGTTGCCATGTTGGCCTATGGCTTCCCTGGTAGCCCTCCAGCCTTCAGCAATGCCAGGTTTCCAACACTTTTCAGCCATGTCATTCAGACACAGGAAGGTCACCTTGCAACGAAAACAAATGTAAAACTGGCAGCCATCTGCCAGTTTCAGGTTTTTCTTCTTTGTTTCTGTGTTGTTTTATGTATTTATTATTCCTGTGAGCATTTGTGCCCCGGGAACTCAGGTTTGGCTGTGGGTCCAGTGGCTGCACCCTAGGCTGGAGTGATCGATGCTGAGGCAGAGTTGCCATGCCCTGAGTTCAAGCTCTGTGCTTGACAAAATAAAAATAAATAAATAAATAAATGAACACATTAAAATATTTTAAAAATTATGAGGCTGCTTGGCTTGGAATTCATGCCATCTTTTCTGCCAGTCCTGGGATTTGAACTCAGGGCCTAGGTACATCTACAACACTGTGGGAGAAGGGGAAGCTCACTGTGCTGGTAGACAAGAAAGTCAGGCCTGTCCCAGGGCCTGAATTCAAGTCCTAGCGCATGCAATAATAATATTCGTAGGCATTTTAAATACAGGATTCATATTTACATACATATGTTTACTGCATATTGCAGTTAGTGTGGTTATTCATTTTATTTTGTGTTTTATTTATTTCTTATGTATTTTAGTGAGTATGATTACACACACAACTTTTTTTACGTCTTATTACATAAGATATAGATTTGCCAATGTACTATACCTCATTCCTGAGACTCAGGACTTTCACCAATAAGGAAGACAAGTGCGACATTTGGCTTCTTCCACCAGGATTACTTAACTTTTGGCAGTTCTGTGATTTGAACTCAGGGCCTAGAAAGCCCACTTCATGAATGGGGTGCGGGTCATGTTAGCACACCTGTCTTATGCAAATGGAATTTTCGGTCAAATTTGGCCTTAGCAGTGGCCAATATATAAACACATAGATGTGTAAAATGCAGTGTGTGTGTATTTACATATGTATATGCATCTATACATATACAAAGAGAGACAGATAGACATTTATGTAGATTCTAGTGTATAACTCTATATAAAGAGTGATGTCTATATCTTACTTTTATATATTCTATTGCTACTAATTATTTGGTCTAAAATTATTCCTCCATTAATTAATCACGGTAGAAGACTTAATAAAGTATTAATTAAATTAATCAATGACCTATATTTAATGTATACAATCTTATATTAGAAAGACTAGTTAATTAGTAATTCAATTAGCACATTTGAAACATTCTATTAGTGTTCCTAAAAATAGGAACCAGTTTCCTAGGATCTTCAACCATGTGCATGTGGGAGTCCCAGGATCCAACTCAGGGCCCAGTTGTCTGCATTAACCTCAGGCTTCACTGACAGCCCACCAGCCTCAGCCATGCAAAGTCACGCACAATTTTCAAGCCAAGTCAGTGAGACCCAGGATGGTCACTGTGCAAAAGAAACAAAGGTAAAACTGTTGTGTAAAACTTTCTGGTTTTTCCTCTTCCATTTTGGTTTGTTTGATTGTTTGTTGGCCAGTGCTGGGAGTTGAAATTGGGTCCTACGATCCTTGGATCATCTGTGGGTGTAAAAGCTGCACCCCAGCCTAGGGTAATCTAGGCTGAGGCAGAGTTGTGAAGACCTGAGTTCAAGCCCCGTGCCTGCTCCCCCCCCCAAAAAAGTTAAGGTCCTAGCTTGGAATTTGGGACATTTTATCTGCCATACCTGGGATTTGAAATCAGGGCCTGGGTAACTCTATTTTGCTGTGGGTGAAGTGGAAGCTCACCCTCCTTGAATAAAAGAAAGTCAAGAGCATTTCCTTGGGCATGAATTCTAGACCCAGGAATGGCAATATTATATTTATATACATTTATAATATACATCATATATATGTATTTGCATAGGTATTACATATTGTACTTAGGAAACCATATTTTCACAGACAGCAGAACAGGTGAACATTGGTTTCTTACCCCACCTTTTGTCTTTGGCACTGCTGGGATTTGAACTCAGGGCCTGGAATGCCAATTCATCAAGGGATCAATGTAAGCACAGCAGCCTCAAACAAATTCACTGCCAGGGAGTTCCCAGGACCTAAGTTTAACCTCCAGGAGTGGCCAATATATAAATAGATAGATGCATAATTGCTGCAAATACATATATAGGCATAGAGAGGGAGAGAGAAAGAGATGTATATGTATATTCCAGTGGATATTTAAATATATAAATATATTTATATAGAATGTGAGATGTCTATATATCATTAAATTACATGTAATATATTACTAATAATTATTTGACATTAAATTATGCCTTCATTTAATGATGTATCATGGTTTAAGGCACAATAAAGTGCTTCCTTGTGCAAAAGGAGCTCAGGGACAATGTCTAAGCTCACAGTTCAAACCACAGGACCTGACCCCCCCCAAAAAAATACAGCCAGTAACTCCTTGTGTCTGTGTATGTGTGAATGTATTTCTATTGGTGAACATCCAGAGTCGCTGTGAAGAAAGGCACCCAGCTAGGAAATTTGCTTTGCATAGAATGATTTCATAGCCCAGAGGATGCTTTCAAGACAGTGCATGTTCCAGGACACCCCTCCCTGTTCACAGTGTAGCCTGAGGGTTTCTCCACACCCAGGTTGCTGGAGGAAGTCTGCCTCATTGTTGGAACAGGCAGACAAAAGGTCTAACTCCTGTACAGCTCTGTAACAACTCTATCCAGGCCAACTAGTGATGGTGAGTGTGGGCAGGCTCTGAAGACCAGGAGAAAAAGCCATTTGGACCCCAAGATATCTCTCTCCCCAGTTCTCTGTTTTGACAGGAAGCCTTCATTTGTGCCACCTCCCGTGGCAGGCCATGTTCCCTGCACTTATCCTGTCTTTGTTAGACTGTGTTCCAGTGTTGAAACAAACTGCTACAATTAATTCAAGATTCCTTCTGGCAGACAACTAGGGAGCTGAACCTAATGTAGTGATTCATTATTGGCAACGGTGCCTACCTCGGTTTTTGGAAGCTTGCTACATCTAAGCACATTTGCAAAATCACATCTAAGCACATTTGCCAAATCACAATGTTCCGTTATGTAGGGCTGGTGGAGCTCATCAGGTTTGGAAACCTTTGACCTCTCCTAGTTGGTCCTTGGGTGGATAGGTTTACAGGTTGAACACAGGGCCTGAGTACTGACCATGAGCTCAGAACAGAAGCTCAATGTGTAATAGGAAGTCCCCTACTCAGGCAGGCAAACCCACCTAGTCATCTGGAGTGACAGATCCCACCGCAACTAAGTTGTTAATAAAGAAGCAACTGTATTGAGAAGTTTTCTACACTGACTGGCCATGGCCACAGCACAGGCTCAGGATCTGATACTGCCACCCTGAGCAGCCCCCATTCTTTGGTTTTTAAAGGCAAAATCCATGAGGTCGAGCCTGGTCATGCACAGGTGACCAATGGGATCATACCAAACAAAAGGATTGCATGGTCATACCAGACCACACACAGGTGGCTAATAGGCAGAGTTTACTGTAAGCATGTGTGAAAGGCAGGGTTTACCACCATAAGCAGGTGGTGTCCAGTAGTTGGAGTCAGATTACAACCATCTGTTTTATGGGTCAGTCTTTCACTCAACAATCAAGGTGAGTTAGGTTGTTAAGGAGAGGGGGACCTAGAGGCATTCTTTCCATTCCAGGAACAGGGCTGGTTGGAGCCAAGGTCTAGTTTACCTTGTTTAAAGTTTTTTTTTTCTGGGCTGGTGAGGTGGCTCAGTTGTAGAGTGCTTGCCTTGCACCCATGAGGCCCTGGGTTTGATTCCTCAGCACCACATAAAGAAAAAGAAAAAAGCCAGAAGTGTTGCTGTGGCTCGAGTGGTAGAGCACTAGCCTTGAACTGAAGAGCTGAGGGATAGCGCCTAGGCCCAGAGTTCAGGCCCCACGACTGACAAAAAAAAAAAAAAAAAAAAAAAAAAAAAGTTTTTTTTCTAAAATCCCCAAAACAAAGGCAAAGCCTGGAAAGAAGCTGTACCAGCTCAAGTCTCCTCTCAGGGCCTATTTCCCAGTGCTTTACCCTTTGATGTCACAGTTTCACTTCTGGTATCTGGGGGAGGGGGAGGTAATTTGTGTGCATATACCAGTCCTGGAGTTTGAACTCAGGACCTCAGCACTGTACTTGAGTTTCTCCCGTACAAGGATAGCACTCTACCACTTGAGCCACAGAACCACTTTAGACTTTTTTTCTAGTGAGGTGCCACTGAGAATTCAAAGCCAGGGTTTCACACATGCAAAGCACTCTACCCCTAAGAACCATTCCCAGCACTGCACTTCAGGTTTCTTTCTTTCTTTTCTTGTAAGTTGGAGGAGTTGAAGTCTGGGCCTGGGTGCTGTCACTCAGCTCTTCAGCTCAAGTGGAGAGCTCTACCACTTGAGCTACAGAGCCCATTCAGGTTTTCTGGTGGTTCATTGGAGATAACATCTCAAGGAATCTCCTGCTCAGGCTGGCTTTGGACCATGATCCTGAGCTCTCAGCCTGCTGAGTAAGTAGCTAGCACGACAGGCATGAGTCACCAGCACCCAGCTTCCACTTCAAGTTTTTAAGTGGTGAATAGGAGATGATAGTGTCATGGGACCTTTTGTGGGGGATAATTTTGAACCCAGATCCTCAGCTTCTTGAGAAGGCAGAATGATAGAACTCAAGTAAAGACACCTAACACATGACACTTTGCTACAAGGGGGTCCTTGGCTCCACGTGGTAGAGTACTACCCATGAGCATAAGAGGAAAATCAGAGTCTAGGCTCTGAGTTCAAGGTTCATGATGGAGAAAACTAAACCAAAACAATTGTCTGCAGAAGACAAGTCAATAGAGTTCAATACATTCATAAATTTGGAACTGCCTTAGGAAATATCTGTGCCTCAATTTTCTCACCTGCACAATCATCTTACTTGTGGAGCTCTAACAAGGATCAGATGAAAGAATACACCCCGTGAAGGAGTCAGCACATAGCACCCAGTGAACGACTCAGCACACAGCACTCCGTGAAGGACCTAGCACCCCAGGAAGGACTCTTCATATAGCTGTATCCCACAAGCTGTCATTAGAATTAGGATGCTTTCATCAGTATCACCATTCCTTCAGAAACATGTCACGAACCACACAAGTTCACATCTAATAGTTTAGATGGGTCGTTAGTCGGGGGGTGGGGGGCGGGAAGGGGAGGAAGGATCATCAGACCCAGGGATTGCACTCATAGGTTGTGGGTACTGTCCTAAGATCTTTTCCTCAAGGCTAGAGCTCTACCACTTTCAGCCACAGCTCAGAGTCTCACAGACTTCCTGCCAGGGCTGAGTTTTCAACCCACCAGTGTCAGATCTCATCCCCTGAGCAGCTAGAGATGAGCCAGCAGCATCTGGTTGGATGGAGTTGGTTTGCAGCTGTTAACCTCTGGCTGTCTGGATAGATGGCAGCCGTCATATTCAGATTCCCAGCTTGCTCTGTCATGAAGTATTTAAAGTCCTGTTCTTGTATAGTTGCAGTTAGAACATTCTAACTTTTATTTGGTGCTTGAGTAATAGCACCACTTCTGGCTTTTTCTGTGCATGAGATAGTGTGGAAACGAACCCAGGGCATCATACATACTAGGCAAGCACTCTATCACTGAGCCCCAGGAGTGACAAGTGTAGAAATAGATATATACATAGCTTATATATATACCTATATGTATAAAATAAGAAAGATATGTATATTATTAAATTACATATACTATATTACTACCAATTATCCATAATTAAATTATTCTTTCCTTTATTTCTCATTGTTGAAAATATAATAAAGTATTAATTGAAAAATAGTCAATGTACTATGATTATTGTTTACAATTTTAAAATATAATCATATACTAGCTACTAATGTAATTGTTACTTTTACAACATTCCATTAATATGGAAGTATGTCAGAATGCGATTCTTAGGCTCTCCCGCCATTTGTAGTTGGCGGTCCCGGAATTTGAACCCTGGGCATACGTTGCTGGTTTTGGCTATGGCTTGCCTGATAGCCCACCAAACTTCAGCAGTGTAAGCTCACATACTCTTTCCGGGCCCTTTCATTTAGACCCAGGATGGTCACAATGCAAAGGAAAAAACAAAGTAAAACCGCCTTCTGGAACTTCCCAGTTTTAGCCTTATTCTTCTTTCCCCCCCCCCTCTTTCTTTTTTTTTTTATTTTTTGTTGGTTGTGGGGCTAGAAATGTGGGTCTGGACACTGTTCCTCAATTATTCACTCAAGAATAGTGTTCTACCACGAGCAATAGCACCACTTACAGCTTTTTCTGCTTATGTGGTGTTGAGGAATCAAGCCCAGGGCCTTATGCATTCAAGGCAAGCACTCTACTACTGAGCCACCTTCCCTGACCTTCTCCTTTTTTTTATCAGTCCCGAGATTTGAACTCGGGTCCTAGGATCTCAGGATGTGCTGTGGGTCCATTGGCTGCACCCCAATCTAGGGTGATCAAAGCTGAGGCAGAATTGCCACAAGCTGAGTTCAAGCCCGGGGCCTGGACAAAATAAATTAAGGCTGTGACTTGGAATTTGCTCCATTTTTCTGGCAGGCCTGGGATTTGAACTCAGGGTCTGGGTAACTCTGTGACGCTGCAGAAGAGTGGAAGCTCACTGTTGTTGAAGACAAGAATTTCAGACCAGTTTCCAGGCCTGAACTTAAGCACCAACACTGAAAAAATTAATATTCATATATGTGATCTTTTTACATACATGGGCTTACTGCATATGACATTTATTACCCTTATTTATTCATTATTTATTTTATTTTGTATTATTACATATATAACATTTATTTCATTTATTGCATCTTATCACATGGATATATTTGCATATGGATTATACTTCATACTGAGACCCAGGATTTTTACAGAGAAGGAAAAAAAATGTGTCAAAGTAGGCAGGATGACAGATATCAGCCACAGATGCCTAGACTGTAACACTTTTGTACAGGTGTCCTTGGGTGCCCTTGGTAGGGTGCTAACCATGAGCCCAACAGTGAAGAGTCAGTGGATAGGCCCTGAGTTCAAGGTTCATGACCAAGAAAATTAAACCAAAAAAATTGTCTGCAGGAGAAAACTCACTAGAGTTCAGCACATACATCATTTTGGCCCTGACATGGGGACATATCTGAGCCTCAAGGTTCTCATATGCACAATAATCTGTGGAGCTCTTACAAGGACCAAATGCAAGAATGCAAGAATGTACACCATTCCTCATATAAGACTCATGACATAGCTGTATCCCACACTCTGTCATTAGAATTAGGGTGCTTTCATCAGTGTCAAAAAACTACACAAAGATCACATCTAATGATTTAGAGGGGTGGATTTTTTTGGAGGGGGCGGGGACTCAGCCATGGAGATTCCACTGAAAGTTTGGGGGTACTGTCCTAAGATCATTTGCTCAAGGCTAGAGCTCTACCACTTTGAGCCACAGCTCAGAGTTTTGCAGACTTCCTGTCAGGGCTGGATTTTAAAACTACCAGTGTCTGATCTCGGCCCCCCAGTATCTTGGATGACTGGGTTGTTCGAGCCACAAGCATCTGGTTCTGTGTAGCTGGTTTGCAAGCAATTTACCTCTGGCTAAGTCAGGTTAGATGGCAGCTCTCAGCACCAGACTCCTAGCTTGCTCTACGATGATGTATTTGCAGTCCTATCCTTATATCTTCGTAGTCAGAACATTCTATCGTTTTGTTTTGGTGCTAGTTCCGCAGCTTGAGTAAGTGTCCAGACACAGTCCCTAAACATTTATGCTCAAAGCTAGTACTCTACTGCTTGAGTAACAGCATGACTCCTGGATTTTTCTGTGCAAGTGGTAGTGAGGAATGGAACCCAGGACTTTGCACATACTCGGTGAGCACTCTAACACTGAGACCCAGGAGTGACAAGTGTATAAACAGATAAATGTGTAGATTGGTAGATAGAGATAGATAGATAGATAGATAGATGGATAGATAGATAGATAGATAGATAGATAGATAGATAGATAGATAGATAGATAGATAGATAGATAGATAGATAGATAGATAGATGATAGGTAGATAAATAGATAGATAGATGTATATGTATAAAACAAGAGATATCTGTATATTGTGAAACTGCATATATGATATTACTACCAATTCTTGGCAATTAAATTATTCCTTCCTTTTTTAAGTATCATGATTGAATACATAATAAAACATTAATTGAAAATTAGTCAATGTAGAATAATTGTTGTGTACAATTTTAGAATATAATCATACACTAACTACTAATTTAAATGTTACTTTTATAACATTCCATTTGTACGAATGTATATCAGAATGCGTTTCTTAGAACCTCCCACCATTCATTAGTGGCAGTTCTAAGATTCCTCCAGGCCTAAGTTGCTGGTTTCAGCTAAGGCTTCCCTAATAGCCCACGAAACATTAGCAATGCAATGTCATGTACACATTCTGGGGCTTGTCATTTAGACCCAGGATTGTCACAATACAAAGGAAAAAAAAGTAAAACCACCTTCTTGAACTTCTCAGTTTTATCCTTCTCCTTTTTATTTATTTATATTTTTTTGCCAGCTCCGAAATTTGAAGTAGGGTGGTAGGATCCAATGATCAGCTGTGGCAGAGATGCGAAGACCTGAGTTCAAGCCCTGTGCTAGGCCAAAAAAAAGTAATAATAACAATGAGACCCTGGCTAGGAAATTGCACCATTTTTCTATCAGGCCTGGGATTTGAACTCAGGGTCTGGGTAACTCTGAGACACTGTGTGTGAAGGGGAAATCTCACCGTCCTTGAAGACAAGAAATTCATGGGGCTGGGAAGGTGGCTCAGTGGTAGAGTGCTTGCCTTGCATGCATGA
The DNA here is from genome assembly GCF_024711535.1 of Dipodomys merriami. Classification (NCBI taxonomy): domain Eukaryota; kingdom Metazoa; phylum Chordata; class Mammalia; order Rodentia; family Heteromyidae; genus Dipodomys; species Dipodomys merriami. The sequence goes on from NW_027203847.1 coordinate 50,629, forward strand.
GGCCCTTGGTTCAATTCCTCAGCACCACATAAGCAGAAAAAGCTAGAAGTGGTTCAAGTGGTAGAGCATTCACCTTGAGCTGAAGAGCTGAGGGACAGTGCCCAGGCCCAGATTTCAGGCACCATGACTGGCAAAAAAAAAAAAAAAAAGAAAGAAAGAAAGAAAGAAAAAAAGAAAAAAGAAATTCAGACCAGTTCCCAGGGCCTGAATTGAAGCCCCAGCACTGGAAAACATAATCTTCATATATATGAGATCTATTTACATATATGGGTTCTACTGCATATGACATTTATTACCCTTATTTATTTATTATTATTGCACATATAACATTTCCTTTATTATATCTATCACCTAGGATATATTTGCATATGGATTATACATTGTATTGACCCAGGATTTTCACAGAGAAGGAAAAAAATGTATCAAATTGGCTTCTTACTCCACAAATAAATTTTTAGCCATGCTGGGATTTCAACTTACCTACAATGCCCAATCCATAAATGGAGTCAGTATTAGCACACCAGCCTCTGGCAAATTGAGCATCCAGGAAATTCTGAGGACCTGTAATCAAGCCACAGTAGTGCCCAATAGATAGATGTGTAGATTCATATTATATACATATATATGTATATTATATATACATACATATATACCTGCATATATATGTATATATATATACACACATATACAAAGAGAGAATGTGAGGATATTATTAAATTATATATATGTTCTTACCAATTATTAGTTACTAAATTATGACTCCATTTAATGAAGTATCATGGTTGAATATTTATAAAAGCATTAATTAAAAATTAGTCAATATCCTTAATTATACCATGGTGCTAGAATGAAAATATAAATCCAGTAATTTTTGTGTGGCACTATAAAATAGAATCATGAATTAACTGCAAATTTAATTATTACTTTTTAAACATTCCATTAGCATTCACATGAACAGGAATTAGTTCATCAAGATCTCCCTCCATTTGTGGTTGGTAGTTATAACATTTGAATTCTATGCCTGGGTAGATTACTTTGAATGCAAACCATTTGAATGACACCGTGAAGATTTCAGATTGTCACGATTAAAAAAGAGAACAACAAGAAGAAAAGAAAGCCAGGTGTCAGTGGCTCCTGCCTATAACCCTAACTCCTCCTGAGGCTGAGATGTAGAGAATGCCAATTTGAATTCATCTGGGGCAGGAAAGTCCACAACACTCTTCTTTCTAAGAGATCACAGGGGGGAAAAAACCATGAGTGGGGCTGTGGCTCAAGGGCAGAGTGCTATCCTTGAGCAAAAGGAGCTCAAGGACAGGCTTAGGTTCATAGTACAACCCTGGACCTGCCTCAAGCTCCCCCCCAAAAAAGGAGGAAATACCTCCATGTCTCTGTGTATGGATGGATGATGTATGGATGATGGGCATTCAGCAGGTTGCCCATGTC